>NC_048893.1:86663161-86744456 GCF_011077185.1 Oxyura jamaicensis
AAAGTTCTAACTTTTCTATCGTTAGAAAAGTTAAAAAGTTAAAAGTTCTAACTTTTCTATAGTTAGAAAAGTTAAAAAGTTAAAAGTTCTAACTTTTCTATAGTTAGAAAAGTTAAAAAGTTAAAAGTTCTAACTTTTCTATCATTAGAAAAGTTAAAAAGTTAAAAGTTAAAAGTTCTAACTTTTCTATAGTTAGAATCTTGAGCTGATGGATTTCAATGGACACAGCCACACCTTGCTTAGTGTTCAGCTTTAGCGTTGTAATTTTTTTTCTAACATTTTCTTACTCAATAGAAAGATAAGGCAGCATAAGAAGATTCCCTATGCTTTATACTTATGCAAGATTGTACCTCTATATACAAAATATATCAGCTGTATTAAGTAGAATGTACATCTGTAAGTGCATTACCAATTAAAGAAAACACAAAAGTTGGAATCTTGAGCTGATGGATTTCAATGGACATCTACCATTCTACTCATCAAGGCTACCCGGTTCTTTTTTTGTGACATTTCCCTTCTTTATATTAATAATATCATATACTTTCTGCCTTCAACAAATTTCCTCACACACTCCTGATACAAATGCCAATGCCATTATTAATAATGTTAAACAGAATTAGTATAAAATTTGTCTGCTGAAAAACATTATTAGCAAGCTACCTTCAACCTGACACTTCCTTTCAACGCTGCCTTTTGCTTTCTCTCCTTGCTGCAGTTTTTACCCATCATACTTCCCTCCAATTACCCTCCCTTTCTTCAGCTTTATTTATGGTTTTTGAGGGGACACTGTATCAAACCTCATCTCCAGCTAGGTGAGATTTAACATCATTCCTTTGCCTACAAAACCATCTGTTTTGAATTATTGCTTGAAAGGACACTGAAGAAATCTAAAGAGCACGAGAAGATCATAGAAACATTAAGAACTAGTATTTGGCAACTGCAAAGGTATATTCCGTCTTGAATGTGAAGACTGAAACCTGGGTTCTTTATGAAGTTCTGCCAGTGTGCTCAGCTCTCTGCAACATATAAAGCCACTTCCTGATATTAAATTTTGAAATCTAAAATAATTCCAGCCATGCTGCAGACAATTCATATTGAAAAACTAGACTTTACAGTGAAAAAGTGTCATTTTCTGGCTGTGTTTTAAATTTGCCATTTGAGTTTGGATGAGACAGCAGGAAAGAGACTGACACTGCAAAGGACACTAATGGTGGCAGAACAGAAACGGGTTACAAGGAGAACAAAATAAGAATTTGGGTGTGAGGAAGAATGGAATTTCTGAAGATGGGAAAAAGGCCTAAATAAAATGAAATGGGAATAGAATACATTTTCAAGGAATAATGACAAATATGGATAAAAGAGTATTAGAGGGAAACTAACAATAAAGCTGTAAGTCTCTTATTGTGTCCAATGCTGCCCTTTTAAAGATGCGTTGTCACTGAAAAAGCTGTGATTGCAGCTTCAAGAGTCTGAGTCACATCAACTCAGGGCAGCTGGTTCATGTATTTCTATCACGAAATTCACAGCACTCTAACTGCTCATCCAGCATGTGGGGCAGATTTTCAGCCTGTACTCTGTCCTGTGCTGTTGTGGCTACATTTCCAGAGTCACAAAGCTGCCACATCAAAAACTCTGACAGTACTTTAGTAATTTCTACCCTAGTACAAAGCCCTTCTATTTGTTTATCTTTCTCCTCAATCCAGACAAAACTTGCTAAGTGGTCACAGGCATTCTGTGGTGGTAGAAGGAGAATGCAGAGCTTAGCCTATTGTATCTGGCCTCTTCCAAGCATCCGGTACTGCCTTTTCAATTATAACCTGCTATGACTCATATGATATATTCATTCCAAGGTACAGTTAGTCATTTACTTGTGGTATAATCACTGTTTCAGTTCATTATACCTCTAAGTTTAAACTGCGGGGGCGAGGAGGGGGGATGCACCAAAATGCTACTGTAGATTGTTGCTGCAAGAAATAAAGACACAAGCGAATTACGTCTGAGAAAGTAAAGAAGTCTCTTTACTGTGTGAAAAAACTCTTCAACAGCTGAATTTCTAAAGAGGCTGTCATGGAACTTGAGTCATTCTAGGGGTAAGAAAAGGTTTTACTGTGGGTTAAAACCTGCTATAAAGAATAACAGAGGCTGGAAATCTTTCCTACTTGAAAGGAATCAAAAGCACTTTCAAGTTGTGTAGCTGTCTGATTTTTCAGTGATTCCCCTGAAAAATTTAGTGGTTTCACAATCAAATTTTCCTGTTTTTGAAATATTTCTTTCTCCTATTACTGTGTGAAAAACTCTGAGAAACAGGAGAGATGACTAAGCGACACTGTAAAGGAACTGGTGTAACTAGTTATCCACGAGAGCTGTCAAACACACTACAGAAACCATGTTAGAAAAACAGGGCAATTTTTCCCCAAATCATTTTTTCAATTACAGTAATCTTAGTGTGACAACAGTAACCAGAACATTTCTGAAACACAAATACGAGCTCCTGGGTTGAGTGTGTTTTTTTCCTGAGTGAGGATATGTCCACTCTCAAAGATGAAACTGGAATCTGTCAGTGCATTGGAATGTACACACAATGCACTAGGACAGAGCTCGAGAACCTCCTCAAACATCTCCTAAAATCTTCTTCAGCCGTCAAGGGAAGACACTGAAGGACGACATAACGTTACGTGTATTTTAATTAGGTGAACTTCAGAGACTGGAATCAAATTAGAAGACTTCGATCTGAAGGGCTCCAACCCTATCTACCCATAACCTGTCAGAGGAGTCCCCAAAGATAAATCAGCTTACACTGAATTTATGTCAATAACGAAAATGGATTGGTTCAGCTCAGAGCTGTACAGAGTTCCCTGAACCTGACTTGTTTATTTTCTACATCTGTATGACTGACAGCTTGCTCTCCTGGGCTCTGCACTTTCTGACAAACAGAATAAATGATTGCCATTTTCCATTGTTCACTCATTTGTGAAGAATAAGACTGAAAATGAAAAGTTATTTACAACAAATGTGTAGATATATGATTCTTCATATCATCTCTCCTGGGCAGAATTCAGTAGTTAACAGGGCTGACCTTTGATTATCATCATTCATTTATCACTGCACTGAGATGAGCTTGGTAGGTCACACCTCTTCAATTTTCTTATTCTTTGCAGACCTGCAGAGAGCGAGGCCTTTGCTGTGTTGGTTATCCCCTTTTTAAGTATGCAGTATGCTGTTAGTTGAGCTCAGCTCAGCTCAGCTCAGCTGTAACACGGGATTTCACCTTTAGAGAAGAAGCTGTGCAATGTACTGGGTTGTTTCCAAGCCATCATTCAAACAGATAAATGCTGACGTGTGTGGCATATATGCTCTGATTCTATGGGTCTTGAAGTAATCAGCTATCACAGAGGAAACTTCAGCAATTGACCTTTAGCCATTTTACAGAACAAAAGCACCATTCCAGAAAACAGCGGTGCAGTGACTGATCTGACTTTTAATACTTGCAGCATTGACCATTTCCTCTTTAGGAGTGGAATAGTTTTGTTTGTTTAGTTTGTCTCCACAGCAGACACAAGCCCTTTATGCTTAGTTAAATTCCTGGAGGAAAGGGGAGATGATGTCCTCCCTCAGAGCTGCTGAGCTCTACCTAAGAGTGCAGGCTTGGGCAGGCAGCAGAAAGGCGAAGAAAACAGACTGGGGAACAGACTCTTGCAAAAGGTTTGCCTGGAACAGATCCACAAGAAGCCATAGATGTGATGGTAAAAAGGGATAAGAAAAGGTCATGTGCAGCCTGAGAAGATGCTGAAAGCTGGTGGACTAGAAAAGAGGACTAGGGGAAAGAAGGCATTCTATAAAGGCATGGAGAACAGGAGAGATTTATTTTCAGGCCTTTCCATTCAATGAGTATAGCCAGCAATTATGAGTTACTTAAAGAGCTATCACATCCTAGTGTATTGGTTAATGTTCTAGTGAAACGTAAGTTTAGAGACTAGAAGGCTTTTGGAATACTCATTAGAAGGAAAAGGTGTGGCATGTCCAGCTTCAGCCCTTGACTAAAAGGAGGTGGTTCTGTGATTCTGTGAGGTCCTATCAACATTTCCAAACTAAAGTAAAGCTATGGCTGACTGGGAAGAATAGGATAGGGGTGAGGATAATTTCCATTTAAAGAACTGCCTTTGTGCTTGTTGATCCCCTAGCTATTTGCAGACTCATTCCTGAGCACAAACATTTTGGACTATCTTTAAATAAAGCTAACTCTGTGGTAAAAAACAGCAAGTCTTGACATCTCATTAGACTGACTTAGCTTGAAAAAGAAAGAAAGACAAATCCTGTTTTTATCAGAAACTGTTACAAAAATGTCTGTTCTTTATAAGCTCCTGTTTGGTAGATTTTTGTCAATTATTACCCATACCCATTCTTAATTTGCTTGTAAGCTACAAGATTTTAGGTCTCCCAGTTCAAAATCTTAGATTATCTGAATTTGGTACTACGCTCTGGGGTAAAAGAAAGCAGAGCTCCATTTTTGCATATGCTTTCTTGAGAGATTGCAAGTATGCTGGACTATTTCTGCATCAGGTGATAACATGAATGAGTGTCTATTGGAATAGAAGCACTGTACCTATCCACACGGCTGACAAGCAGGGCTAATGAGCTTGGGTTGGAAGGGACCTTAAAGACCATCTAGTTCCAGCCCCCTTGACAGGTTGCCCAAAGCCCCATCCAGCCTGGTCTTGAACACCTCCAGGGATGGGGCATCCACAGCTTCTCTGGGCAGCCTGTGCCAGTGCCTTACCACCTTCTGAGTGAAAAATTTCCTCCTAACCTCTAATCTAAATCTCTCTTTTACTTTAAACCATCCCCCCTTGTCCTGTCATTATCTCCCTGAGTTGCTCTCTATCTTTTTTACAACCCCCCCTTCCCCTTTAAGTACTGAAAGGCTGCCATGAGGTCTCCCCAGAGCCTTCTCTTCAGGCTGAACATCCCCAGCTCTCTCAGCCATTCTTCATAGGAGAGGTGCTCCAGCCCTCTGATCATCTTTGTGGCCTTCCTCTGGACCTGCTCTAACAGACCCACATCTTTCTTTTACTGGAGGCTCCAGACCTGGATGCAGTACTCCAGGTGGAGCCTCACAAGGGCAGAGCAGAATGGGACAATCACCTCCCTCGGCCTGCTGGCCACCCCTCTGTTGATGCAGCCCAGGATGCAGTTAGCTTTCTGGGCTTCAAGCACGCATTGCTGGTTCATGTCGAGTTATTCATTCACCAGAATGCCCAAGTCCTTCGCCTCAGGGCTGCTCTCAATGAGTTCTTCTCCCAGTCTGTGCTCATGTCTAGGACTGCCCCAGCCCCATTGCAGCACCTCGCACTTGGACATTTTGAACTTCATTAGGTTCACTGGAGTCCGTTCATCTAGCTTGTCCAGGTCTCTTTGGGTTGCATCCCTTCATTCTGTTGTATCAACCGCATCACTGAGATCAGTGTTGTCTGCAAACTCGCTGAGGGTGCACTTGATCCCACTGTCTATGTCATTGATAAAGATATTAAACAGTACCAGTCCCAAGAAAGACCCCTGAGGGACACCACTCGTCACTGGCCTCCACCTGGATATAGAGCCATTGACCACAATACTCTGGCTGCAGCCATCCGGCCAACTCCTTATCCACAGGATCATCCACGCTTCAAATCCATATCTCTCCAAAGATGAGGATGACATGTGGAACCATGTCAAAGGCCTTACAGGATTCCAGGTAGATGACATTGGTTGGTCTTCCCTTGTCGACTGATGCAGACACTCCATCATAGAAGGACAGTGGATTGGTCAGGCACAATTTGCCCTTGGTGAAGCTGTGCTGGCTGTCTCAGATCACCTCCTTGTCCTGCATGTGCCTTGATACTGCTTCCAGCAGGACCTGTTACATGATCTTCACAGGCACAGAGGTGATGATCACTGATTCGTAGTTCTCTGGGTCTTCCTTCCCACCCTTTTTAAGAATGGGAATGATGTTTCCCTTTTTCCACTCACCGGGGACTTTGCTGGACTGCCTGGACTATTCAAATATGATGGAGAGTGGCTCAGCAACTCCATCACCCAGTTCCCTCAGGACCTTGGGATGCATGTCATCGGGCCCCACAGGCTTGTACCTCTTCAGTTTCATCAGGTGGTCTCCAACTTGCTCTTCCCTTACAGTGGGAGATTTGCTCCCCCAGCCCCCACCTAGAGGTTAGGGGAAATAAGAGACGTGGGCAGCCTGACTGGCAATGAAGACTGATGCAAAGAAGTTGTTGGGTACCTCAGAATTCTCTATGTCTGTAGTTACCAGTTCTCCTTTCTTATTTATCAGAAGGGGAACTCTCTCCTTGGCTTTTCTTTCCTGACCAATGTACCTGTAGAATCCCTTCTTGTTGTTCTTTGCATCCCTTGCCAAGCTCAGTTCCATCTGTACCTTGGCTTTTCTGATCCCATCCCTGCACATCCAGGCAGCATCCCTGTGCTCTTTCCAGCCCACATGCCCCTGCTTCCACTGCCTGTGTATTTCCATCTTACAACTAAGTTTGACCAGCAGGTCCTTGCTCAGCCATGCTGGTTTCCTGCCTTCCCTGCTTGATTTCTTATACATGGGGATGGAGAACTGTTGTACCCTAAGAAAAGCATCTTTAAAGAGTTGCCAGCTCTGATCAGCTCCTCTGACCCTAAGGACAGTATCCCATGGGGTCTCATCCACTAGGTCTTTAAATGGATATTCACTCTTCAAAAATTCAGGATCTTGTCTTTTATCTTTGCCAGGCTCATATTCCTCAAGATCAACAGACTCAACAAGGGTGCTGTCACTGCAGCCCAGACTGCATCTGATCTTAACCTCTTTAATGAGTTCAAATGAGTTGAAAGACATTTAAAATGATATTGCTCTAAGATGTAAATGAAAGCATACACCATTAAACAAGCACAAGATTGTCACTTGTGGTCACTATTTGCAAACACTAGCTAAAAAAAAAAACACCAGCCCCAACACAGAGTCTGTCTGAAGGCTTAGGTTTGCTTAGTTATTTTTAGATGAGGTCAGCCATACTGATGGTATGACTCGGAGCTCTGAGGCACTTGGCAGTCCTAAACTGGCAGATAAAACAATTTCTTCACCAGTTTTTGGAGACATTCATAGAACTCACATCCAGAACTCATCATGAGACAAAAGGCTTCTTTCAGTTCCTCTCCTGGTAAAACACTGAGTTTAAAACATGCACCTCACATTTTCTTGCAATGCCATTTAGGAAAAAAAAAAAAAAAAAAAAAATCCTTTAAATACAGTGTGACCATGTATCACAGAATACTGTTGACAATTGAATTAAGAAAACAAGCATTTCTGAGTCTGGTGGATAATTTCTGTATCAGAAAATAATGTAAATAAATAGCACTTTTCATTTTCAGCAATGCTTGGAAACACTAACCAATGAATCCTGTCAGTAACAAGCAGCAGAAAGCTAAGTATTATTCCCTTTACTTAATAAAAATGGGAAGTGAATGGTTTCAGTGATATACTATCCCCATATATTTGTCCTCTTTAGCAGAAAACAAACAAACAAAACCAACAAATTATTGGAATTACACTCTGATTTACATGTTGTACAGCTGGAGTAACTAAGATTTTACAGCACTGTGTACTATATATTATACTGTGTACTGTACTATGGGGCAGTATTGCAGCTACATTTCCTACTAGTCTGCAGGAGCTAGGTCTAGGTTTGGAAAGGTCTTCACGCAAACAATACTTAATCCTCGAAATCAAAAACCGAAAACCTTCAAAGGAATCTGTAAGTAGCTAAAATGTAGTGAACTGTGTTAATTTTGCACGTTAGAAAACATTTCCCAAGAACTTAGTTAAACAGTAGGAAAAGTGGTTGGGCTGGTATGGTTCATTCATGTGGGTTCCAAAAGAAAATGAGGCAGCAGACAGTACTCTTAAGGCAGAACATATTGTTGCTTTCTCAAACAGACTAGTAGTAATGATTTGACTAATACGTTAAAGTTGGTGCTCATAATGACTATTTCTTACAATGTGGTGAATGTTCAGGAACTGGGCTTTACGTTGTGCTGGCAGAGGTAATGGAATTCCAGCTCTGGGTAGTGGACAGAGAAACACAGCAAGGTCAGGTCTGAGGAAGACTTCGACAAAAGTTTAATTATGCAAAACTTAGGTCTTCTAATCCTTTTCATTTAGAATATACTAGAATAGAATAAAACAGAACAGAGTAGTTCCATTGGAAGGGATTTTCAGAGACCCCCTAGTCCAACTGCCTGACCACTTCAATGCTAACCAAAAGTTAAAGGATGTTATTGAGGGTATTATCCAAATGCCTCTTGAACACTGACAGGCATAGGGTATCCACCACCCTGCTAGGAAGCCTACTCCAGTGTTTGACCACCCTCATGGGAAAGAAGTTTCCCCTAACGTCCAGTCTGACCCTTCCCTGGTGCAGTTTTGTGCTGGTCCTGTGCATCCCGGTCACCAGTGACCAGGAACAGAGACCAGAATCTCCTCTGCGCTTTCCCTCCACAGGGAACTGCAGAGGGCTGTGGGGTTGCTTCTCAACCTCCTTTTCCACAGACTGGACAATCCAGGTGTGCTCAGCCTCTCCTCACAGGACATGCATCCAGCCCTTTCACCAACTTTGTTGTCAGTAGAAGTTCCCAATTGAACTTCCAATTGATTCATTAATTTACCTGCCTGAAAGACTTTTTGTTTTGTTTTGTTTTGGTTTTTTAATTAACTTTTTGGAATAATTGATTAAAAAGCTCATTTATCAGTACAAATCAAAGTGGTTAACTCTTGTTTTCGATCCAGATTAGTGCATGGTCGGAAAGTAGTACTCTGATTATCTCCTCACAAACAACTGTCTCAGAACACCACTAACACCATCAGTCAAAGGTGTTCCACCAGAGGCACAGAGCACTCAGAGATCAATGACTTCTAGTTCCAAAGGATAATGGTCATCTATTAAAAGAGGAAATTAATGAGGTATAAATGGATGCTATCTTGGATTGCAGCTTGGGCATTAATGCTAGTAGCCCATTAATTGTTGCACATATGATTGTGAAAAAGAAAGGTTATTTATCTGTAACAATTACTCTTCAGGTGGTTATTTATACATATAGATAGAGTGCTGACTTTTTGGTTACTTGCTTTTTCCTTCAACAGGACCCAAAGAACACAAAAGTCCCATCCTCTCACCAGCTGTTCACACTGTTTTACAACCTGTGCCTCAGGATTTTGTTTTATCTACAAAGTGCCACACAGAGGAAGGAGAGTGGGCTATGTCTGTAAATGTAGGCAATGGTAACGAACATACGTGGAACTCATCTTAAAAAAACTTACAAGTAACCTTCCTTTCATCTCTAAGCACTTATTCACATGTATGCTTACTGTGAACAACACCCATCACATAACACTTTATTAAGGAAAAGATCCCATGTGGCTAGTTGAAGCAAAGCAAAAGAACCTGCTGTCCCAAATGTGGTATCGCATTGAGAGGTTTCACAGCAGTGTAAGGGTCAAGAAAACAGTGAAGGGAGATATCTTGTGCTTAGAAACCTGACCCCTTGGATGTGTCAGCTGAAGGCACAGGCTGGTTAGGCATCCCAAATCTGGTCATTATGGAAAGAGCAGGCATGACTGATGTTCAACGTGTGCAAAAAAAGATCCAGTCCTGGCAATTTGTGGAAAAAGAAAATCCAGCCAGATTATTGTCTTGACTAAGACAAAATTCAGGGACCCATAGGCAAATAGGAATAGTAATAATAATAGTAATAATGATAAATTGAAGGCAATCCTGATTGTGCAACTTGTCTTAATAAACATAGTACAGAGGAGCCATCAGAGTGGCCTGGCTGCTACCCTTCCAATGGCCAATGTGATAACTTCCAGAAAGGACACGCATATTAAGTCCTGTATTTTTCAATACAGACATCTAGCTTCTTCAAGTACACAGTTCATGGATCATGTAAAGGTAAGGGCAGAAGGCACTGTGTATGACTCTAAGCAAGAGCAAGAGCTATCTTTTAAAATCTGAAAGAAGAATCAGTGCCATAGGAAAAAAAAAAAAAAAAAAAAAAAAGAATGTGTTTCCAAGCAAATACAAAACAGAATTCAGAAACAAGACACACCACTAGAGAGTCAACACAAATTGATATAACAACTGAGTGAAGTTTCTCTGCAGTCTGAGCCTCACAAACAAGAGGGATAGGGAAATGGGCATATTTTATACATTTGAAGCTGTATGCATGGTATAAAGATGGTAGGACTTTTATATACATGTCTTATGTGGACTGCTGCCAGTCACAGTGTGAACATGTATGCATTGTGTACACTCATAATGTGAATGTACATGATCACAAAGATTCAGAAAATCAAGACATCCCTGAAACATAAGACAATAATCTTCCTCTTGCACAAATCTCCCCTGTTGCTATCTGTGCCGTGGTCATGTCTGAGAGGCATAGATAAAGCCTTTGCCCAAAGTGCTGGATTTTTTATGAATGCAGAAGTAAAAGTTTACTTCCTTGGTTGTAACAGTTCCACAAAAATGCTGTTATGAGATGGCCTGTATGCAATAGCCACATTTCTACCATTTCAGCACATAGGTGGTAACAGCCGTGAAGAGTTTAGACACATTTCTACAAGGTTGGGGGGAAAGGAACTCTGATAAGAGGTGCAAGCCTAAGTAGCTACTAATTTCCTCCCATTCAGAAGAGATCCAAAGATACAACCACCCACCACCACAAAAGCATCATTATTCTTACCCATCTTCCCCAAGTATTTGTCTATATTGGCACTTCGCAGGTCATGTTGTGATGCTACATTACCTGCAGAGCAGCTCCTTTCAAGATGGCATTAAGAGAGATTAAGAGCTAAAAAATATCCCAGATTTGATGAACCCTTAGTGCTATACAAATAATTGAAGACTGAGAATAAGCTTTCTTTGCCTGATGTAGTACAGTCAGCAAATCCACAATACTAATTATAGGGGACTCATATGTGTTATTATTGCTTTTGGATAAATACTGGATTTTTGTAATGGCTCCATGCTGGGGCAGATGACCTGCCAGTAAGTATGAGAACAGTAAAATAATCCCAAAGTTGTTAGAAGTCTAATAAAAGAAGGATAAAAAATGTATTCAGTTGAGGAAAAACAGTACATGTGCTTGCTGTAATTCCCTTGATTGTAGACAATACCTTAAGAAGAGGAGAAATCTCCTCCACCAGTGCTGGAAGATGAGATAAGTTTGCATCTCTGCTGTCTTATCAGGATAGTAGAAAGAGGCAGAAGACTACTAAATACATGCTACCAAGAAATGTTTTAGCCATGAGTAACACACAGGAGGATTTGCCACACTATTCAGATGCTGACTTGCTAAAACCAATGTGCAAGAGCAGGATATCTTCTTCTAATATCTGTTTTATCCACTAAGATGAGCTCCAGAGGGAAACACACTGATGGTTTTGAGAGGGTAGTCTGTAATACCCTACCAGTTCAACAATTCACAGCTGTAATATCAGATGATAGACAGCTTGTGGATGAGCACAGACAGGGCCTCCCTCTGGAGTGTAACAGTGCTGACATTTCCCACCGAAGCACAGACCAGAACTCCAAGCCTGTGAGTGACATCCCTGGGCACCTTTGCACACATCCTTCTCCTTCTTTGTCTCCTCCAGGAAACAGGATGGCAGCACAAGTGGGTCACAACGCTGTGATGACCTGCCCTACCAAAACAGATGCAACCATGGTGACGTGGAAAATAAGCCCCAAGATGGGAGGCCCCTGTAACTTGGGATACAGGGCTGATCAGAACAAGACAGACAAAACAAACTGCAGTGACAGGGTGAACTGTAAATTCCAACCAGAACAGTCCTACGCCCTCGAGATACGGCAAGTGGGAATGGCTGATGAAGGAAATTACAGCTGCGAAGTGGTAAATCAGGAAGGGAATTTCCACCAGACATACCAGCTGACTGTGCTAGGTAAGGGACTCCTTCCTCATTTCTCTCTTCTCCAAAGGACCACCTCCAGCCCCAGACAGACAAAGCTCCTCTCCTCCTGCACAGGAAGAAGCATGCAGTGAGAAGAGGAGCTTTCTCAGTGGCACGGATGGTCAAGCAGGTCATTTAGTAGCTCTGTTCCTTCCCTCTCGTTTGCCAAAACCCTTCTCCCTTCTGCTGCCCCTTTCTCCCTCACAGAGTTACAAGCGGCGGGTGTGAAGCAATCCCCAATACACTAAAGAAGGAGTCTGCATGTGCATCTTGTTTTCCTGTAGTCACTCACTAACATGCTACTTTAACATGACAAAAACATGGGAGGGCAACACCTCCGAGTACTGAGCTATTCAACCACGATGGGATGTTGTTACCCAGGCAGGAAGAACAGCCCAATTTCCTCCTAGCCTGGCATACAAATCCATTTTAAGCCACATGCATAAAGGCTGCCTAGGACAAAAGTCTGATTCAGCCCTGTATTCTGGGTAATTCCCCACCTCCACATCCAGAGATGCCTCCTCTAAGGGTACATGGCTGCACTAACTCACCTCAGTGTGGGAGAGTTGTCCAAAATGAAAAAAAGTCACAAATCTTTGACACTTTGGCACACATTGCTGTGACGAGATGGCACCTCCAACCTGACCCTCCTCTTTTCGTGACGTTCCTTTTGGGTAAAGAATAAGAACAGCCTCTGCCAACTGCAGCAACCCACATGCGTCTCCCCTTCCTGATGCTTTGCAGTCCCCCCAAGGCTGTCCCTGTACTGTGACAACCACAGGAATGCCGTCTGTGAGGCAGCAGCGGGGAGGCCAGCTGCAGAGATCTCGTGGGTTCCAGAGAACAACTCCATGACCAGAACAGACAGCCACGATAACGGGACAGTGACCGTGCTCAGCAGGTTCACAGCACACAGCACCAACAGGAAGACTGTAACCTGCATTGTGTACCACGCAACTCTGAATGAGACCAAGTCCATAGCCTGCTCCTCACGTAAGCTCCCCCTTGTGTGTTCAGCATACAAAATCCTGTCTAGCCCTTTGTTCACACTCTTGCTCTTTCTAGGAAGAATAATCTATCAAAATTACAGAAAGCTTCAGTGCAGTCCTATATAGACGAGAGTATAATGCCCTACCACATGTGCCAAGAAACATCACCAGCTTGTTCATGTTCCAGACATTATTTCCAAATGGTTTTTTCCCTACAAGGGAAGTACATTACTGTGGTAGTATTCTTTTGGTAGTAGGAAAGTTGCAGTAAGCAGCCTCAAAGCAGTCCTGTTCTTACTGTTAACCACATGGAAGCAGAACATCAACAAAATTTGTTGAGATGCAACCGTAAGGTCTTGTGCTTAGATTGTGGTAAGTGAGAGAAAGAGAACCATCTCTTGTGTGGCTAACAGAAACAAATCACTTAATTCTCAGTAGGGAATGTCTGACACTGTATGGCATTTGGTTTCTGCTTTTTGGTTTGGATTTTTCTTCTTGGAGAACTACTCATGAATTGCAATACTAGGATAAGCTGTGTCATTGAGAAGGGCTCTGCTATGACTTAGTGAATAAATGTCATGGGTATCCACTGTGGGACTTGAGGGATCTGCTTTTGTCTCTGACACAGACTATATCTGCATTTCTCAAACAGGTTTCATTATTGACTTTCCCTTCTGCCACAGGGATTTATATTTATTTTACAGGCATGTTGAAAATGTATATGCTAAAGCAGCTTTAAACTTATACTGAAATAATAAAGGAATGTAGCAGTGAGAAGACAATTAAGACTGTGCTTTGTCTTTAGCACAGAGCAACCTTATCCTGTATATATCCATCGCTCTTGGATTCCTGATCATTATCACCTTCATGGCTGTCATTTACTATTTTAAGCTCCATGGTTGCAGGTATGTACAATAGAGTGCTATGGAAAACTTATATTGTGCTAGAAGAAATCTTTAAGTACTATTTGTGTCTTGAAATCATGATTCTCTCAGTCTGTGCTGCTATGAGTAACTGAATTGACTACTCTCCATCTCCTATTCCAGAACTGTTTTTCTTCCCAACCTTCTCCCTCAAAGGTGAACAATCAGTTCAATACAATTTCAGTAAGGGGAAGCTGGACAACCTTCCAGAGGATTTTGAATTTAACCTGCTTCCACTCTGCACTTAAGCTCCCCAAAACATCATAAGACACCCATAAAGAAAGCCAGGGTACCACAACTTCAGGATCAAAAGTCAAGGATGGAAAGACATGAGAAGATTTTTAGGCTTTACTCTTGATAACAAGAAAGAAAAATGTTTCATAGGCTTGTGATTAAAGAAGCTCAAAAGCCCCCTCAGCAAAGTCTAGTATTGAGGAAGACATTTGCTTTAATGTTTATTTTCTTTTTCACAGACTCTGCCACAAAACCGAACCTCCCGATACTTCTCTTACACATTCCTTGCAGGTAAGGAGAACATTGCAGATTAGACCATCACTAAATCAGGGATCTTCCAAAAGCCCTGAAAAAAATGGTCAATTAGGGAAACCATTAGATTTTTACTCTTTACTTTCAGCAGGTACTACTCTGTCTTACATGTTTGCCCTTAGCTGTGCCTCAGTACAAGACAGAGACTATCGTCACCATAATTTTGACTTGAAGCAAACACTAGAGGCATGTTCCAACAGCAAAGATTTCAGCAACTGCCATCCCTTATCTTTGTAGGGAGCAAGTCCCGCCACATCTCTCTGGTCATATTAGATACACTGTCCACAACTGCTGTACAAACAGTGCTCAGGAAGAGAGGCATTTTTATGGGTTGGGGAATATTAAGAAAGCTATTAGTAAACAAAAGGATTAAACAACAAAATTAACAAACCTAGAAAGAGAAAAAAAAAAAAAACTCCCAATGTTCAGAATTATAATGTGCAAATTCTGAAGGCCAGTCTTAATTTTGTTTGGTCAAAATCCAAAAAGAGCCAACTGTACTCAAGACAAAGCATTTCATAAAACAATGGAAGGAGCTCTTACATCCAACATGGGAGACATTCTTGAATTCCCTATGGTGTTACACGCTTCCCATGTAGGTGAGAAATTCACTCATCAGCTCTATATCTCTGTTCTCTTCTACCAAATATAAATAACAGCATTTCCTTGTAGGGAAGTTGAGACATTTATGTTGTGAAACATCTACATTGTGCATATCTGTATACCTGCAGCACATACGAGGCTCAAATTCTGTCACCAACTTTAAAAGGTGCTTCAGTTTCTATTTCTGAAATGACTTAGTCACTTCTAGTTATTTTTCTTCTTCCTCTTCTGCTTCCCTACCTCTCAATTGTTGCTGACAGACACAGTAGCATTAATGTAAAATAACCGGTTAAGTACCAGTGTTCTTGCTGGCACATCACAAAACTTTCATTAGAATATCTTTAGACTGAAATTGTAGACTGATGGAGGAATCAGTCCTGGTCAAGACCCTAGCATGTGATTTGCTCTCTAGAGAAAGAGATCCTAATACTAAATTTTCCCCGTGAAAATGAGTGAGTGAGAAGGGAAAGAGATGGAAGATGAAAAGGAAGCACATGAATCAATACTTTAGCTTTAGCCATCAAGTCTTTGAAAGAAATAGCAATACAGCTTCTTTGGTAGAAGAAGCAACAGATGGTGTTTTGGTTTGGTTTGTTTGTGTATGTGTGTGTGTGTGCATTGTTTTTTTGTTGTTGTTGTTTGTTTGTTTGTTTTTGGGGGGTCCAAGAAGAATAAAAATTGGAGCATTATTTCCCAGTTACATTCTTCAGTCCAGATGAAAGGTTTGCAAAATCTTGCCAAATTAACCTACTTCCTGTATTCACACTTTTTGGTTTTGCTTTGCTAGGATGACACAACAGAGGTGGAACCTTATACTACTTACGTGCAGAAGGAAAACACAATTTACAACTCAGTGTCAGATCTGACAGTGGGGCAGAATCTTCCATAAGGACTGTTAACAGCAAAATGAGTGATTCAACAACACTGGAAAAGGGGAGAGACACTTTACAAAAGACTTGTCATAGAAAGAAACTTCTCAGCGGATTTCTTCAGATTCAGGGGCAACATAGCTCACTAGGTCTCTTCAAAGACCTATGCTTATTGGTGAGTTTGCACAGTTCTTTCTTCCCATTTTGCCTTTTTCCTTGGGAAAGCAAACAGGTTTCCTGTTTTTCCTTGGGGAAGTTTGACTGACATCAAGCTATAGTTTTTCCCAGAAAAAATAATAATAATAATAATAATAATAAAAATGTCATCAGTCTTCCCTTTGCTATTCTTCAATTGGAGATATTAGTTTTGTCAGTCACTTGTAGGCATTATTTTGACACATTTGACACTATCTTGCACACACTTGGGAGATGGGAAGAGTGTTTAAGCTAAAATGAAACACTCTCCAGGCAACAGACACTTTTTTCTAATTTACAAATGACTCATATAAGGGCTTTGAGTATGGATAATCACAGAAAAGTTTAACTGGCAAAAGGTATCAGTATGGAAGACCTTTCATCTCCCAGTTCAGAAAATTGAAATGAGCGATGAATTTACAAGTTCATCCACTAAAAAAGAGACATCACTAGCATGTTGAATTCACTTGTTAGGTTTCTATTCAGTATTTCCACTAAACGTGTTCATTAGGTAGGTCAGATTATTGTTATGATTACTTTTCCCTGAAGGCGGACTATTCCTCTTTCTTAAGAGCATTGGCATTAAGATACGGTAAAAGAATCATGTTACTCAAATCTGGTAAGCTATTTTTAACAGAAACTAACAGCAAGTATTTCACAATGAAACAAGTTCAAATGTATCACCTACAACTGTGCAATAATGTAGAAAAAGGATAACATGCCTGCTAACTGTTTTCATATTTATTTTTACTACCACAACTGAAGATATTTTCATTCATATGTCTAGATCTTTTATTGGTATTTTTAAATGTACTTGCAAGCACACTTTGTTGTATGTAAATAAGCTTGTATATCTTAATGTGTCTCATATTAAGGTGACTTCTCACCTTCCCAAAATATTCTTTGGGAATAAGTCAAATAAATTGTTCTCTATATACCAGTGTTTCTCAAACTTTTTGGATTGATGCCTTACTACCTAAATTATGAACTGGCTTTACAGTAATAATAAAGAAATCCACCTGTAAACTTCTGTTTACTGCCTTTTATTTCAGTATTTTAAAATACCGACTGAGTACTTGACCTGATGTACTTGACTGAGTACTTGACCTGATCAGAAGAACTGGATTTTTCCTTTAGACCATAGAAATCTCTTTGCCACCCATTGCTAGAGCTCTCTTTTGAGATAACATCCTGAGAGCTATGACCCAGTGCTTGCAAAACAGAATTTTTAATTGACTGATATTCCTTGAATTGCATTACTCATGTAAACTGATATAAGTAGTTATTGATTCTCACTCTACCAGGTATGAAACAGACACTTTAGTCCAGGAGTTCTCTGTATGCAAGTATTGCTTTTATCCATTTCTGCATGTCATTTTGAAATGGAAGGGATCTAAGCTCAAAAACATATTTAGGGTACTGAATATAAATCAGCTACATAGGTACATATGGAATATATTAAATTTATAGGAGTACAGTACCTGCTAACCTGCTGCCTAGCTGCAGGGTTTTGAGTTCCTTTACAGGTCCATTACACTGGACTAAACATGTTTGATTCAGAACTAGATTTTGCTAAGTTGCTAACTGATTGATTATTTTTTTGTCCTACTTTGTTCCACAGTCAGGCCTGCCACTGTGCACTTTGAGGAATGAGTCATGTAGGCTGTTGCTGATGGCATGCATGTCTCCTAACCTGAAGCCCAATGCAACCAAGCGGCTAGAAGGCTCAATCAGCCAGCACAGCAACTAATTCTGCAATTTCATGTAGGCAGGAAGGCCACAGTTTCTGTAGCTAACTGATTAGCAAAGTGTAGGATGTAGCCAGATCCTCTGCAGTAAGTTGGCAGAAAATAGGCTTTTGCCCATAGTTTGTGACTATGGTAAATGCAAGTTAAGTGTCTCAAGTTCACACACATACACAAATGCTCTTTCTTCCTAGTAGCATAGGCGGTTTAGAGCAAAAGCTCCCTTCCTGCACTCCTCTTTCTCTATCAAGGTACTTGCTACTTCTCTTTTTAATGTGCTACTAGTGTGCTGTGGTCATCCTCCATGTGAAAGTGCTGTGTTGGCTGTCTGTTAGTGGTCAGGTAAGCCTGCCCTCTAAACTCCCCAGCATGTTGCAGAGTAATAGAAAGAAAGTCACCAGCTTTTCAGCTGCTCCAATGAACAGGTGTTTTGACTTGGGCACATTTGATCCATCTCTGATTTAATCTCTAGCTGCAACATTTACTTTTGCTTAAATTCATCTCTCACCGTCACTGCTGTATTTTATCTTCACATGTACACTCCAGTCTCTTGACTGTTTTTGTCTGCCAGTCTTGCTCTAATCAGGCAGCTAATAATCATGGTTATCTTATGAATATATAGAACCCTGACCACTGAGCATGCATGCACAGCAAGTCAGCAGATCCTGTGCTGCTCACTGAAGTGCAGCAGAGCTCCTCATGAAGTCCAGCAGACCAAGGGCCTGTTCTTTAAGATGGCACTGGTAGTACTAAAGAATGGATGCACTACAAATCCTGAGACTGAGCAAAGCTTCTGTGCATACACCAGTTCTTGGGCCTCTCTAACCAGAAATTATTTCATGGGAATAGAGTCAAGCCCTTCACTGCCTATTACAGCAACATGTAAGATTTCACTGAAATGCAGCTTTTAGCAGAAGAGTCCTTAAATCATCACATACCTGTTTCACACAGCTTTCCTAACTGTTCAGCATCCCACCAGGTTTTGGGACTTACAACTACATTTTCCTGACAGTATCACCTGTTCATATTTATGGTTTACTACTCACATTCTAGTTTCAAATCCTGATGACCTTTGTAGACTTCCTGGTTCAATGTGTGATTGTTCTATAGTTCTGCTCAGTTTACTTTTAGTTACTAATCAAAAAGACTTCAGCATCTTTTATTTTCATCCTCTTGGCAACAGAAATTTAAGTTTTGACAATAGAGATGGATTACTTTAACATGAGCATTGACATAGCCACCTACCTCCAGTTGTAGGAGGCAGTTCCTTATACGTATCTAGAGAATAAGTATGTTTCCTTACACAAATCTAGAGAATAAGTATATTGGCAAGGGGATGCCAAAGAAGCAAGTTTCAGAGAACATTTTTTGAAAGAAATTAAAAAATCTGAATTTTTTTTAAAGCAGTGTAAGAACTGATTCATGTTCAGCTCATAGGGGAAGAGAAGTATGCAATGCATTTAGTCATAACTAGAAAGAAAACTCCAAAAATAAATTTTTACAGAAAGAAGCTACTCAGTCAGACCAAAACCAATTCACAGAAAATACTGAGCAAAGTATTTTCACTACTGACTGTATTTCACTAGTGAATATGTCAGAAAGGCTTCCATAGCTTAATCTGCTCTCTCTGGCATTCACTACTGAGAAATCATCTCTTTCTGACAGACTAACAGTGACATATATCTATGACCACGTGTTAAATTTAAAAACAATTACAGGTGTGCCTTTTCTCATTTACCTCAGATGGAACACTCCTTGGTTAGGAAACTGCATAAACATCTGGAAAGATGCCTCATTACTTTTCTTCATGCCCTAAATAATGTCTTTGCTTAACTTTTGAAATGACAGGTGTTCAAGACAAAATGACATTGTTTAGGGTGTGGGCATACTGGAATTACTGCTCAAGATCAAACTGTCTTTTCATTTCCTTACAGTCCCCATAATCTGCCTCTGTCAGCAATGACCCTTGATATATATGTAAAACTGTAAGCATTACAAGGCAAATGCTATCTTTAGGTTCTGAATTTGCAAGCATCTTGTATAAAGGGATCCTAATCCAAAACTAGGGCTCCAACATAGTGAACATACAAATAATACACAGTATCTGTAAACTGAGTTAGATGGGAAGTCTGTTTGCTGAGTATTATGACTTATGTTATGTGCTCCAGAACAAATCTTGTTTACATACAAGCTTTCTCACTGGCCAGTACACATGAATCTCCCCATACAAAAAAATGAGAATTCACATCTGCTTCTGTCTACCACAAATTCCACTTGGAAGTAGGATCATTACACAGCTCTTGCCTGCAGATGCTAATGCTACACAGCAATATTACATTCTGAATTATCAAACTCAGAACACTGCATTGCTCTAATAGTTCTCATCTTTGTAAGAGAATATTCTTATCACAATGTGTACCAGTTCCACTTTTCTCACATTTAATCTACTAACTTCAGTCATTATTGTCAAGGTGTTAGTATTAGCTTTACCAACCACTCATCTGTAAAACATTAATATACTAACAAGACCATTGTGAGGAGATGCATATAGTCAGCTTCCTTCTGGCAGTATCAATACACTTGCTGCATAGAAGCTTTTAAATAGAGGGCTGCACCCCAAATTCTCTTGAGGAGCTTGAGGCTGTGCCCACTCAAGGTACATGTCGTTTCTCAGTAAAACCTTGCAGGTTTACTGCATCTTACTGAAGTCAATGCACAGCAGAAGACCTAAACCTCTAGGCTGAAGGCTCTTCTCCCTTACAGGCTGTGTTTATCCAACTGAAAACCCAGGCATTGCCCTGATGCTGTAATAAAATGACTTTCTAAGATGAATTAGGATGAAGTATTGCTATATTTAAGAGGAAATTTGAAATTGAGGCTGATATGCAAAATGACTGTAGTAGGGTATCTAACAAGAGAAGTTCTTTTGATGCCCTACTTTAGCTTCAGTTATCTTGATCTTCAGCCTCCCACAACTGTTCAGGAAGGCAGAAACTCATATGTCACTGTGGTCAATTGTGGGAGAGAAAGGAAAGAGGGAGTTCACAGTCTTGCTGCACAAAGTTATGCATTTGTTTCTTCCTGATCAAACATTCTAGGGTTTTTCCCTTCACCTCAAAGCCTCTCAGATTTTATTTTAGCTTAGTATTTTCAGGCGATATATCCTGGCAACAAGGAACATTGCAGCTATATCCCAATGAAAACGGCTATTTAGGAATGTAAGGTAAGATCTATTATGACCACTAGATGACAGCTTCACATCATCCTATGAAAAATACTGCCATAGGAGAAGTATTAGTTCTCTGCATACTCCCTTGTAGGATTTGGGATTCTAGTGATTCTTTTTCTTACATGTAGAGTTTCATTTGTGACAGGGAATTCTCACATTAAAAAAAATGCATCTTTCTGTGCGTTACACCACTGAGCAATAGTGGCATATAAGGCAATTCTAAGGAAAATTAACAAAAATAACACAGTATTCACCAACAAGCCCATTCAGAAATGGCTCGTGATATCTCTATGATATACATTAATTCAAGTAGGTTCTGTGGGAATAGAGAAGAGAACAAGGAAAAGCCAGGAAGATATCTAGGGCTGGAGGAGTAAAGGGCAAATTGTGAAGAGGGTGGAGGAATTAACGAGAAATCAAAGGAGTGCAGTTAAGGGCAGGGGTTCCTCTCCTCTTTCAGCACTCCACCTTCTTAGTGGGAAGGCTCCTTCTCCTTTTTATTATAGAAATCAAAATCCATCTACAAGCTGGGGCCCACAGCTTTCAATTTAGGGGGAGGAGTAAAATGAGTAAGAGACCATTGCATATCAGCCCCGTGGTGTCATCAAAACCCGATGGAAAACACAATGGAGAAAGTATGCAGTGGCCACACTTTCTACTACCATGAAGGATTAAACTGGAGAGGTGCTCATAAACCAAGGGGAATTAATGCTTGCCCTGCTTTTTAATTGTAGGATGTAGGCATTCCCCCCATGGTCTTTCTTTCTTGAGAAAACCCTACAAAACATGGCCAAGAATTTCTGATCACAGGCAAATATAAGCATGTATACCCAGTAGGAAAATTTGTTTCACCAACGCTTTGCCCTTTCCCCTGTATCTTTATGGCTCTGTCACAGAGAGAACCACGGACCAAATACGTTTTAAAAGTTTTCATCCTATCACAGTCACACACTTTAATCCACTTCACATTTCTCCCAAGTAACCACCCCCAGTCCTCAATTCAAACCACACATCTCTGATTAGTTTCTTTCTTTCTACTTTTCTGCAAGCACTCAGACCTCTTAATACTGAAATGCTGATGAAAATCTTAACAGGTTCTTATATCAAGTCATGTTACAGATACATTGCAAGGGGCTGAAGATGTGCACCTAAGCTGTATGATGTGAAAAGCTGTATATTGAAACACAAAACAGATGACTGGGTCTGGGCTTGTATGACCCATCATGCTCCTTGGCATGCTGTTTCAGGAAAGGAAAGTAGGGGTGTGTAACATCCCAACAAAAAACAGGGTTATCTAGCCTAGCTAGTCCTGTTATTGGTAGGACAAAGAGCATAGATCTGCAGTAGGAACCTTAAAAGAGCTTATATGATGGTGCCTTATAGATGAATAACTGTAGGAATATGCTTTTTAGGAGTGTTTGCCACTGACTGCAGTACAGTGCAGCAGCCCCCTTCCTACTCCAGGACCCACATTGTAGAAGAGCAACTCAGCACATTACAGATCTGCTAACAAACTAAACCTGATGTAGGGGATATCCAAATCTAGAGGATGCTGCAAATGTAGGAGCTGAGCTGTCAGTGCCACAGCAGAGCAGCACAGGAAGTAATAAGAAACAGAGGTTTTTTTAAAAAGGCTCTCTGCACCTCATTGACCCAATGAGGTTGAAGTAGACACTCCTGGCTCTCTGGACTTAGTATTTAAAAAGCAGTCAGAACACTGGAGGAGACTAATATTGTTTTGCCTGTACCTCCTGGCCAGAGATCTTACAGTACTTCACCATTACTTACACATTTAACTACATTAATCCCCTCTGAATTATCATCAATATTTCAAATAATAAAATGAAGGGAAGTGGAATTTAGTGATTCACCCACAATCACCCAGAACAACATTGTGTCCATTCAAAAATCAGGAAAGAATAGCTGGAATAGTAAAGAAATATATATATATAACAGACCGTCAAATCTGCTTTAAATAAAGCTGACAATACCTTTAGTAACCATTGGTAAGTTTCTTCTCCTCTAGAAGTCCCACTTCTCCCGTAGGTAAAAGAGGGTGATGACACTGACCTACTTTGTGAAGTGCATGGTCTTCTAGTTATGGTAGATACTGTGTAGAAACTAAGCTGACTTCTGTCATCAAAGTGCATCTACCTCCAAGCTTGAACAGAGCTAACTACAAAAACTGTTAATCCATTTAAGAGTTTTAGAATAGAAAGTGAAAACTGCAATATCAAATTGAAACTGCCAAACTGGGTTTAGATGGGGAACCTGCTCTTCACCCCTACCCCCTATATTTCCAACATGTCATAGAAGTGTGTATATCTTCACAGAGAATAATATTGAGTTTTTAAGGGTCAACACTTTTATGCCATCTGGCATCTGATTTCAGAGGCAACCTTGCAGCAAATCACTGTCTTTTGTCCATTTATTAAGTAATACTTTCCATAGGACACTTTTTGTTGTTGTTGTTGTTGTTTGCTTGTTTGTTTTCCTGTGGTCTCCTCACAGTGCTCAGCTGTGCTTTAGCTGCACAAGCTGATGAGCTCATGCCCTGAAGTGGAAAGGTTACACAAGACTCAGCTGCTAACACTTCCAAGGCTGAAAATCTACTAACACTGCCACGTGTATGCAGGGGCGGGAGAGTGGCTTTTAAAAATAAAAAATAAATGCAAAAACAATGTATAGCACTGGGACTTGGTTGAGCGTCATCTGTTTTCATTTACCATTTCAAGCTCTACTGCTCCAGCTGAAAGTAAACATTATTTCTACTCTTTATAGCCATAATCATAACCATAGATCAGGACACAAAAAATCACTTAGATGACTTCATGAAAGTGAAAGACATTCCAAGACACTAGCTCTAAAGAACTAAAATACACTGGGATATCTCAAAAGAACTCTTAAAAATTATTTCAGGTAGATATTATATCCCTCCTTGCTTTACTCCTCACGTCATCAAAAGTAAGAATAAAATCTCTAGAAGGAGCATTTGGGGGGAGAGGAGAGAAAGTTTGTAAAAATTTCCATGGTGTCTTGTCAGCTTCTAACCAGATTCCATTAACCTTATTCATCCCGTAAAGGGAGCAAATCTCAAGTCACATACAGTCCAACATATGACTGCTTAATTGCTTTTAATGCAGGAGGATTGTATTTCTCATGCCCTGGCTAAAGATTAAAAGAAAACTATTAGGGCAGGAGGTGGACACGAAAGCATCTGTTGATGCCAGCTTTTTTTTCCCCTTTTTTCAGACTTTCATCCAAAACATGCTTACTTTGGCATCCTACCCACAGGGCTATGAAATCATAAAGAGCCACTGTCCAATTCTTACCTCTGCAAGACAGTAGACCAGATCTAATCCCTGCAAATTGCAGTTATTTTGATCAAAACTGTTTTGCCAAACTATGAAATCCCCCCCCCCCCCCCCCCCCCTCTGTTTTAGTGCTGTCATCAGGACATGGAGGGGCTCAGAAGACAGATTTTTTTCCCAAAAGCTTTTGAGGCTATTCTCTCTTACCTGCCTTTTAATTACATAAAGAAAAAGGGGTGGGGATTTCTGGGGAGAGAGGGACAGAAAAAGTACTTGCGCTGTTTAAGAGTTTGCTTTCAAAAGGCTGAATGAATGGCTCAAGGGATAATGAGGCTTTGCCTTTATGCTGCTGGCTCAAATTTGAGGTGATTGAAGATTACTGCTTTGTTATTACCCATGTTTATTATAGCAATGTCTAGGGACTAATCAAAATTGACAAAGATATAGTAATCATTATACAAACAGGGAGTTGTAGACTGTCCATGACCTACGAAACTTACAATTTAAACAGACACACCAGACATGGCAGGGAATGATATCAACAGTGATGTTTGAAAGCACATGAAATGCTGGCAGCATGTTCAATGCTTTAATGCCCAGTTACTCCTTCCTGGATCAGAGTTAAGATTTTCAAAAACAAACGAGGGTGTGAGATGCATGAATGTATTGAGAAAGCTCACTCTAAATTACTAACTCTGCAAGCTGATCACTGATAGTTTCTGTTTCCGTTGCAACATCCTGTAGAAACATATGCTAAAATCTTAAATTAATAGCACATATTCCACTTAGTAGCTCAAAGCAACAATAACAATCTAAACAACTGTATGTCAGACACTATAAAAGCATCAACCAGTTCTTATGAGGACTTTTATTTTGCAGACATCAAGGTAGATAAGTTGAAGGTATATAAGACTCATATTCTTACTGTGGAGAGGAGAAGATAGGCGGCAGATGGAATTTAAGACATGAAAAACAAGGTGGGAATTAACCTGATACAGAATAACTTGGACTTAGACTGGAAGGACAGAATTCAGCTTGAGCAAGACTGATCAATAGGCTGCATTTTGTCAGAAACCAAGTAACTGCAAGTAGTGAGACAGAGCAGGAAGTTATATGTAAACTTGAATAGCATAATCCCTGCACTGATACCCCCTGGATTTTCAGGTGCAAGAAGTTCTCCCTTTCAAACACAAATTCACAGAATCACATAGAGACTGAGGTTGGAAGGGATCTCTGGAGGCCATCTGGTCCAAGGAGGTTTATGGTTCTTTTTATGGCATCATATTCAGATATCAATGCTCTATGAAGTCAAATTCTAGTCACTATAGTCTGCTATGTGTTAACAGATGATGCTGTAATGCATGTATGAATTGTATTCCTGCTTCATCCACAATACAAAAAATCCAATGTCTCAGTAATGTAAGATTTTAATCTCACATGAAATTTTAAGTGCAGATTAGCTAAAAACTAAAACAAGTAAATAATGTTCTTTTGGGATTCATATCTGGCATTTTACTAAGGAAATTAAAAAGTATAAATATTTACAATAAGAGGTACACAGATTTCTTGTAATGTTATAGCTGATTCCAATTTGGAATACATGCTGTTTTGCTTAATTTTATTCCATTTGCTTTTGAAATCTGACCCATACCCCACGTATAAACTTCATTATTTGCCCATCCTTTCTGTCCCTATCCCTGCTCTGTTATTTTTCCAGGCTTTGTCTTTTATTGGAATTTCCATATGCTTTTAAATTTACCAAAGGATTGCTTTGATGAAAAACTGTGAATACAAAAGCAGAATCCTAACTTGGTATTTACAAAATATATTTGTGCTGCATATATAGTGTATGAATCTACAAATGTATAGATATAACATTAATATTATTTAATAGTATCACTGGCAAATTTAGAGATCCTGCTGAAAACCAGAGATAAAAGCCTCTTCGTTGTAGAGTTTACAACTTGAATAGTCAAAATAGATGATGTGGAAGAAAATACCTTGAGGTTTTCATCACAGATGTATACTTTCAACCTTTCTTACCTCATTCCTTTCCTGCACCTCAAAAGGAACTTGCAATTTAAATAACACAGAGGGGATTATACCAATCAGTAAAAACAATTTGTAATACACAGGGCCAAAATAATGAAGACCTTGTCAGCACAGTGTGACACATCTGCACTGGGGGATTGCAATAGCATGAGTGCATCAGGGCTGCTGCACTACTGCAAGGAAGATCATAATTAAAACAAACTGTAAGGCTCTAACTAGGGCTGGGCAGACCTCAGACTATTCAGAGGTTCCCAACAGCTCTTTTTTTTTTTTTTTTTTTTTTTTTAACAGTGCAGATGCTGGCTGGGCCTTCTCTGAATAAGCCTCAGGACATTTCTACTCCCTATCTTCAGCTGTTAGTCAGGTTCCTGTGATGGTTTATCACTTCCCATTCCCAAAGCAGAAGTAGACTTAAAATAAATTATTTGAAATGTACTTCTCTCAGTTCAAAAGGAGTTAACCTTAAGCTTGGAGTCTAGATTTCATACAAAGTATTTTGCCCCCCTTTATAATGCAGCATTAAAAGTTAACAGTTATCAGTTTGAAAACCTGATTCTTTCACTGGAGGATTCTCCTGAATCAAGAGGAGATACTAGTGGCTGCTCATGGAAGAGAAGTGGGACTGTCACAGAAGGTTGCTGAAAACTCACAAATATGGAAAGTTTATGCATTCTATAGTCTAATGAGAGGTATGTCGTGACATTCATCCTTCATTTACTGGAAGCTGGAAACTGAGGGCAGATCAGTTCCCAGATCTAACTTCATTGTTGGTAATAACTGGAGTGATAATCTGGTGCATTCTACTTACACTGGAGGCCATGGATTAAACAGATAACAGTACAAGGTATACACTTACTGTAGAGAGTCCAGTCACTTCTAGAGCTTACTCCTTTTCTAGAGGATGTTCTGATGGTATGCAGCACTCGTGAATGTTTCATTCTTTCTCTCTGCAATAAAATGACAAACCCCAGTATTACTAAAACTGTTCAAACAAACAAACACTTTTTATCTGCTTTGCAGAGAAATACTCAATGTGAGCCGCAAGTGTAAGTACATTCCAAGGTCAAAGCCATGTCAGCTTTACAAAGTCTAATACACATAAGGACCAAATAGATGTATAGACAACTGTAAATGTCGTGAAAATTCAGCCGTTATAGGTTTGAATCAGGCCTATATCTGAAGTCCAAAGATATCATCAAAGTAACAACACTTAAACTAGGCATTAAGAAATCAGAAATGTGTCCTCGTTCTGGCCTCATCTTATTTGGAAGTAATATAACTGTTTCATTGGATAGATCCCTAAGTTGTAGCCAAGGGATTTAAATAAAGTCTTGTTATCCACCGAAGCCTCGAGGGTCTAAGAATACAAGTAAAATCTCATGATTCCCTTTTAGGCAGGGAATTGCTTCGCTTTTGCCAATCTATAATCTTTCAGGCCAGGCAGCTTCCTGCTGAGCCAAAGCTAATACAGACCTTTGCATTCTAGGTTGTGCCCTTTGTGTATTTGACATACAGAATAGAAAAGAGGAAAAGAACTGGTTGTATCTGTGCACTAGGATTCCCCCGCTACTCGAGATTTTTTTTCTTTTGACAGTTGTACCTTGTGCCAATGGGTGGCCCAAGACTAGCAGAGGCCAAGGACCACGGAGTCATATGAGTGGTTTCAAACCATCTATAGCTGTGTGTATAAGACCTCTTTGGACTTCTGCCAGATACAGTTCAGGCAACCTGGAGAACGTGGGCCAAGCTGTACAATGCAGGCCTGTGGTGGTTTAAGACCTGAGGCACATGAATAGTGTGAGGTTCAAAGGGACGCAGGGAAAAAAAAGCACACAAAGCACAAAGCAGTATCTTTCTGTGGCTGCGAGTTCTAGACCTAAGAGTTACTGCCTTGTTTCAGGGAATAACCTGGAGGCATAATCAGCTCTGATCTGTTTGTTTTTGTCTCCTCCTGGGAGCCATTATACGATATTAACAAAATAAATCAATTTTAAATAACTCAGTGTGTACACTCACAACAGAGCAGTTCTTTCTGGCATACCTCAGGGACATTGCACAGTCCTCCACCATTATGAATGAATGAATGGGCCTTAGCTGTACTGCAATAGAGTAATTTGTTTTAATAATGTCTGAATATACACTGAGGTAATATTTGTGCAATCTCTAATAGTGTTCTCGGGGCAAAAATTCACATATTAAGGGAACAGTGTTTATTTACATTTAAAGAGCAGTTATGGACAGAAGAGAGTCTCTAAAAATGACACTAGGAGGATCATATTCACTCTCTCCCCGTGGTTTTAGTTTAGACTTGTCTGGTGCACAAGTCAAAGGTGTTTTCTTTCAAATTTCAGTTACAGAAACTTCACATAGGATTTGAAAGACATCTGCTTTTTATCCCCATACCCGCAGTGGAGAGCCTGCAACTGTACTTAACTGGAGTTGGCAGCAAGGAGAGACACCAGATGCCCAGAAGCTTCTTAATCCTTTACAAGAGTCAGTCGTTCTCCTTTTAAAAAAGGAACATTTTGGTTGGTGGTTAGTGAAATCTGTATACATACTAGAAACACCACAGAAAAAGCACTGTTTTAAGGGTGGGAGTGGTTTCTTTGGGTCTGTTTTCTAATGTTAATTCCTTCTCCTATTAAAAATGGCAGGATGCTCAAAAAGGGAGAGTATACTACAGTCTTGATGAAAGTCTTGATGGGGAAGATTAAGTCATGGGTAAATACATGAATAAATCCTTCCTGGATCAGATAAAGACATTTCAGTGCCTTGAAGTAAGGTTGAGTATTGCATGTTTGTCATTTTTTGATTTTCCACAAGTATCCTGGAATCAATATCTTGTATCCTGGAATCAATATCTCAGTATTTCCTATACTGACTTGTTTCTGCAGAGATTCTACCTGTTTCTTTTAAATTTATGACAGCTCTTTGGAACATTTATTTCTGAGTCCAAGAGAAACTGTTTGTAAAAGAACAGCTGAAATCTCATTAACAACATAACACACAAAAATAAATTGCTCTAGGCCAATATTTGAAGGCCCAAATTTCCTGTTAATAGTCAACTATTCATGGTCATTTGATAAACCTAACCTGAATTTAATTCTGGCAGAACATCTTGTTTGGCCACTCAGTGTTTCAAACCATAAAAGATTAGTTGCAGACTTTTTTCCTGTATATGTATATATATATATATATATATATATGTATATATATATGTATATATATATATTTTTTTTGAAGGAACACTGATGACTACTTTCTATTCTCCAGACTACCTGTTCACTAGGCAACATCTTTCTTGATGTATGGATTCGACACATTTTTTTGTTGGTGTAGCTTATTACCTCATAAAGATAGATCTGCTGCTCCTGGATTGCTGCTTCAGCAGCGGTAGAGCTCATGCGAGCACTGGAAAAGCACAATGCTGAAGATGAGACTGAGATGGAATTTCCAGGCTCAGCTTTGCAATCAGTTATAGCCGTCTCTCTCTTTCCAAACAACAATATCCCTTCTGGGCAGCAGTTATTGATGTTTGGCTTTGACTCAGAAGCAAATCTTTGCAAGGATTGGAAAGTTTGAATGTAATCATTTGGCTGCCTTGCACTTATCTCAAGTGAACAAAAATGTTTTTCATCTGTTAGGAACTTTGTTCAGCTCAAGGCAGCCGAAACATCATTCCAACACTTCACAGACCTATATGCTTCTCTTTTTAGTATTTCGTTTTGTCCAATTCGGGTTTTATACTCTACAGAAACTGTTTAACTAAGTGAATAAAACCCATATGCCTGGGTACTGCTATAGGACTCAGTTTCATTGGGGGTGACAGCCCCATACTTCATCTACACATGATAGGTTCTGTTAAAACCACCAACTACAAAAAAAGTATTATTCTCGAGGAAGGAATATAAATGGGTATAACCCTTTGCTGTGCACTTAGAAACATTGCTGCATTGCTCAACTGCCTGTAATACAAACCCCATAACAATCCACATGACAATCCATAAAGTTATAGCAGAATTTCATTAATACATATTAACAGGAAGATAAAGATCAATAGAGCTATTAAAAATAAATAAATCACTACATGAAAAATGCAGAAGAATATAAACCAGGTTAACTCCTTTCAAAAAGAATTTTAGCAATCCTTGCTAGGTTATTATAATACCTGAAAGTAACAGTAATCATTCTTTACCTCATGAAAGTAATAAAATCATAATAGGAAATTTTATTACAAAACCGTGAGCCTGATTTAACAAATAACCTTATTTTTACCTCCTAACTAGGGAGTTTCTTCATGTGCTTAAATTTGAACACAAGCATCAATTGCATCACTGAATTGGAATTAGGTCTCTCTTAGTATCTATTTTCTGATGTTTTAAAAGAGACCATTGTAAGAGTGACGTTATAAAAGAGAAAATGAATGGCTTTTGAATATTTTTCAATTGTTTTTCAGTTCACTTGTGCATGGATAAAACCACTGTGTTTTCATTAAGTAAAATAGCACACAAAGTCCTCTTTTAAAGTTAGAATAGAAAACAGCTGATTCCTACATCACTGCTGAAACCTGTCATTAAATCTGTTCCTGTAGAGGCACTGAAACAGAACCATTTTCATAAGGGGTAGCATCATCAAAATTGCTAGAGGGAGCTCCTGAACACAAACACTGCCATACCTCAGCTATTTTCTGTTAGAGATCCTGCTTAATGCTCTTGCCAGCAATAAGCATATCATCATTCACCCATTATGTCTTAAATTAAACATTCTGTTCAAATTGGTGCCTGTTCTGAGTTGTCCTCATTAAAGGTCCCAGAAAAGAAATTTGGGTGGCTGTGTCTTAAGAGGGCTCATCTGGTACTGTGCAGAGGAAGTATGTGAAAACATGTTCAGAAATACAGCTCCTGGTTAGATATATTTCTTCTAATGAAGAAGAGCATGGAAATAGTGAGTATTGCCAGTCCAAAGTGGACAGTGCTTATTGACAGAGCTTTTTTGTACACTTTAATCAAAATGGTATGTAAAAGAGCCTATCAAAAACAGCAGGTTTGACTTTGCTAACCCTATAGCTTTTTAAAAAAATCCTTCCTTTAATGAAGCTGCTTTAATGCAATGTTACTGTTATTAGGTTTTGTTCAACAGCGGTAAACTCAGGTTTGGCCTGATTTAAGGGTCCATGTGTCTCCTTTTATGAGAAAAGTAAGTTAAGGAGCATAAATAAACAAAGCCTTCAGATAGTTTTCACAAAACTCAAGCAATGTTTGTTAGTGTTACATTTGTAAACCAATGTTCAGAGTCTGAGTCAAAGATCAGTAAAGCAAATAGAAGCCTTTTTGGCTGACTCCAAGGGGCAAATGAATTACCATGTACTGAGGATATGTGTTGTAATTATTACAAGCATCAGCTGTAAAGACCTGCCTGCGATCTGCATAACCACTTTTGGGATGCTTTTCCAGGAAGAACAGTGAATTCTAGAACAATATAAATAACAATTGGAAACATGCAAAACAATTATGCTTGTGTACAAAAACCAACCAACCAACCAACCAACCAACCAAACACTTCATCCAGTGAAAATATGAAATAGAGCTACATTCGTCCATGCTTTGAACCAAACTGATTTGGGAAAGTATTTGCCATTCTCCTCTTCTAAAACTAGATACAAAACTATCCTCCTTCACTGGAAAAACAGAGGACCGATAGAATTCATGGTTCACTGTACCCAATTAGGTGAATCTTTTTTATTTTTTCAGCCAATCCAATGTACCTTGCACCTTCTGTGCTAAATTACCAGCTTCATAGTGGACCTTGCTTGCTTGCTTGCTTGCTGGGTAAAACTGGCTTTGTGCTTTATTTATTATTCACTTTTACAGTCTACTCTGGTCTGAAGAGATCCAACATGGACATTCTCCAGCCTAGTCTTCACAGGCTATGCCTTCTTGTAAATAGTTTCCAGTGCAAGAGATTGTAATACAATGCCATTTAATAAATAACTTTTTCCTACCCTTTCTTCCTCCCTGTTTCCTTACATTGAAGCACATTTCATCTAGCAGAAAGCAGGAAACGCATCACTGCCAGCATTTGAACCAGCAGGTTCTAATCAAGTACTAGCAATATCCAGTAACGAAAATTCTACAGGTCAGCATGAGCTACGAAATTCACACCTGGATCCAAGTTTTCCCTGGTGTTTCAGCTCACACGAACCACAGGATTTGCTTTCAGCTCAACTTGATTCACACAAGGCAAAACTACATTGTGTTTCATCACAGTATTTTACTGCAGCTGGTGCTTGTTTATTAGACAATGAAATACATGAACTTTGTTGGCTGCATGGACCATCATCGATGTGCATAAAAGCCAGTGCTAGGTTTCAGAGACCAATGTTGTACCTGATGTTATACATAGAATACTTTTATTCCCTCCCATTTAGTCCTCTCCTCAGACAAGTTTAAAGACAACACTGACAAAATATATCTACAGAAATGCAATGAAACTTAGGCAGATGAGGATGATACTGTACTAAAGCAAACATCAGTGAGCCTCTACACAGAGCCTCTACAAAGTAAATAAACAGTGAAGAGTTCTAGTTCATAATAAGAAGAATAAATGTCTGCAAAAAGAAATATCCAGTTTGCTAGAAAAAAACAAACAAACAAAAAAACACGCAAACAAAAATAAGCACTTGGAAAGCTAGATGTGTTCCATCATCATTTCTAGTTCCATATGGAAATTCTCAGAGGGTCTCTGTCCCAGACACAAGATTAATTTGCACTAAAACAGTCATAGGTTGGAAAAAACAAACTGCAAACACTTCAGAGGAGAGACAGTGCATTTGTGTACAAAACACCTGTTGCTGTAGGGCTCTGATTCTATCTGGAGGCCCAGAGAAATAATATTAGTAATAATAATAATAGTTAAAAGCACGTGCTGTTAGCTAAACTGGAGGCATCCATGTGTAATACTACAGTACAGGCAGGAAACCGCAGAACCAAAATATTAACGTTGCAATGACGGAGATGAAAGGACAAAGAACACAGGATGAGTGCAAAGTCTGTGTTAGAAACACTGCCCTGAACATAAAGACATTGGTAGAAGAACTAAAATCTCCCTCAAAACTTGGTTATTTGTGGCAAAGCAACAAAGTGAACCGGCATGTTTTTGCCCCAATGAAGAGTCTGAGGTACCACCTCAGGTTTCTCTTGCTCTTTTTGCAAGAGTTTTTCACTCCACATGTGACTGGATTGGTGACTGCTCTGTTTCCTGGTAAGCAAGTGTACACATCTAACCACCCCATAATTACACCGTGGGATATAGGCCGCAGCCACCAGTGCTAAAATAGCTGTCGTCTAACTAACTTTCAACAGAATATTTCTGAGTGGTAATATATGGGAAGGGCTAGAAAAAGTCAAGCTGGGTTTTCTGAAAGATCAGCATTTGCCTCATTAATCTGTGTATCTGGATTTGAGAAAGAGTGAAATTAATGGATCTTCTAAAATCTGGGTTAAAGTCCTAAGTCCTTTGGACACAGTCACCAAACACAAAAGTCATTAAAGAACAAATTATGGAAGTCTAATAATTGAAAAAACAGTAGCTGATAGTTATCTCAAACCACAAGTACCTCAACCACCCAACGCACGGACAAATGAAAACCAGTTCAGAAATCTCTAACACATGCATAATAGCTTCATTAGGTACTCTTTTATGTCACAGAGGCATTCATGCTTTTTTATAGGGATTGGAGTGGGGGGAAAGAAGATACGCAAGTGAGAGCAAAGAAACAGAAGAAACAAAATATGACATCCAGTAGAAGCACTGGCAAAAAAGCCTAGAAAGGCAGCTTTGACCAGAATGTCACTGAAATGCTAAGAACTCTAAACGCAAAGACTTTGTGACTCCTGCTGTGTCCAGTGGAATAGGTCCCTCCCTGCTTTTGCATACTTTCTAAACACACAAGGCAGCATTTAAGATGACTAATTCATCTTGTGTCATAGATAGGATGATGTTTTTTTCAGAGAGAGTGAAGTTTTACAGCAGTTACTCTTACGCATCTAAGTTCCATGCAGAAAAGCAGATGTTGTGACATCCCCCTTGCAGGGTTTCACTGACAAATTTACTCTTGCAACTTTAAAAAAAAATGGAGATGTCTACATTAAAGCTCTTGGTCTTTGGTACAGTTTGGGTACTCAACAAGAGCTGTAGCCTATTAAATGTGGAAATTCTGCAACATTACAGCTGCTAAGCCAAATGGCTCATTCAGTGGCACTCTTGAAACAGCAGGCTCAGCAGGCTCCAAAATCTGCATTCAGGATTATTCAAAGATTTTGGAATTACTGGGCTTGTATAATGTTAAGGTAAAACCACGTCTTCAGCTGTTAGGTAAAGCTCATCTCATCATCACCATCTCTGCTCTTCATTTCCATGGAGTTTGCCAATGGAAATTCAGCTCCAGCTGAGCACCACCAGACATGGTGTCACTGCTGTTGCTGGGCTGGACCATGCAAGTTAAAATTTCTGGGCCACTATCTGAGGCAGAGTGCAAGCTGGCTTAGAAAAATCTTTGCTGCTGCACTCTTGGCTCTGAGCGCCAAGTCAGCTGTTGGAGATGATGATGGAGCAGCTCCAGGGACACACATCTGTGGAAATCTGCAGAATGAGCCTTGATGTATGCAGCTGGATTGTCACGGATCTTGCCATCAACCTCTGACATACCATGACACTGGCACATCAAAACCTTTAAAGAGCAAAATCATATATTTTTTTTTGAGATTCACTTTTTGTTCAGATTCAACGCTAACAGTGGATTTTTGACTTTTTATTATGTGAGCTACATAAAACAAGCTTAGTATTTAAAATCAGGATAATCTCTCAGATAAACATTTCATTTCATTTTTGGCTTATTTCATAACTGACCACTTCTACAAATGTTAAGATATACACAAACACAAAAGGATTAAGGAATCTCACTGGGATTCTAATGTGTATACGCAGACATTGCCTTGCAAGGGAAAAATATTCATGATTTTCAGTGATGTTTAGCTGCTGCTATAGTCCTACTCACATTGCATTACTGAGCAAATTGGCAGCAAAAGTGATCCCAACATCTATCCAGCAACAGATTTAAGGAAATGGAGATGTTCCACTGAGAACTGGTTCTGTCAGAAAGTCAGATGAGAGACCCCAGAGTTTTTGCTAGGAAAGAAATAACAAAAATAATCTCCATGTGCTTAGAAGGGAAACCAGGGGCCCACACTTTACAACCAGCTCACTACAGAGCTGTGGCAGTAATGTGCTTTCCAGTGAAGGAATGAACCAGTTTCCAGACAAGCTCTCCTTCCTCGGTGGCTGGGGATTGACAATACATCTGTATTAACAGTGCTGGGAACTGCAAGTGTGATGTGAAATGAAATATTTATGATGTTATTGCAAGTGCTACAAACTAATAAACTGCAAGTTCCTGTAACTTTCACTGGTGAGCTTGTTCTCTGCTCCACACTGTACAGGCTAGTAAAGTCTACAAGTTTCAAGGGTGACATTTTAAACTCCAGAAAATAAGCTTTTTAGCTTAGAGATGGATAAAAGCGTTTGCATGATAATGTCAATATTCCTCTCTTGCAAACCTAATGCTCTCTTGACAGTTCTAAAGATGAAGGTCCTATCAGGAAAAAAGCTCGCTCTCTCTCTCATTAGGCCTTCTTCATCATCCCTGGCCTGATACAGAGAAATCTTGCTAAGGGGCTATGCTGTTACGAGACAGCATTTGTACTGAGTCCAGATACCTCTGCTGGCAAAGACTAACTGGAGTCTATTGCTGCAGTGAATTCTTTAGTGTGACAACAATCAGTCTATGGGTAATTCACTGCAACCACGACCCTGCCATCAACAGATCCCCAGCAACAATCCATGCAGCCATGTTGATAAGAATAAACAAAGCCCGACAGGGTTTAAGGTCAATGTAATAAGTCTCCCTCTCCCAGTGATATCAGGACACACAGAACAGAATTATCTTCAGTAAGATGAACATAAATCATTGGAGAGAATGGTCAAATACTCAGATTATACAATCAGGGAAAATGTAGCACCTCTGAGAAATGACAGGTCAGAGAAAGTGAAATTTTCCTTAGCATGTCTCTGTAAGCTCCATCCCACTCCTCTCCTACAGGTCTGATATCCGCTTATATCCGTTAGGTTTTGCTCCTATTACAGTGGGGTCAGAGCCAGTTCAGAGTACCACTGAATTACAAACTTTACCTCTAAAGTCTGGGATGTGAAGACATGGGCTGCGAAGACATGGGCTGCATATGTTTCTCACCAGTAACAACAAAGCCAAGCCTTGGGGATCATCAGAAAAGCACCCAGTATCCTGACAGAGAAGTGACTCCTACAGTGCAGCTACCAAAGGCAGTGAGGACAGCTTTGTGACAGGGGCAATTCTTCCATTGCCCCTGTCTCATTCCCTCTGCCTCATAGTGTGGTGACCCTACCCTCTGCCCCTCTGCTGGTTCTTATAGAGAGGGGACTTGAGAGCTGCTTTCAGACACAGGGTTCCCATAGGGGTGCCCAGCTCCCACCTATTTGGTTCAACTGGTTGCAGAGAAAGTGAAAAGGATGAACTTTCAAACTCACATCCCAATCACTGTATCTTTTTCAGAGCCCTAAAAATCTAGGAATTAACAGGTTGGGGAATCACTTGTTTCCTTCCTAGCTCACAGTGCAGCAGCCTCTTAACCCTACCCAGACAGAGAGTAAGAGAAAAGGTCAGAGCTCTGTAGCAAGACTTGAGGCCCCAGCAAACCCCTGGGTTCAAAGCATGTGGAAAGCCTGCAATTCTGAGAGCTGGAAATCAACGCGGGCATTTGGAAACTAATCTAGGAATTCCTGGGACAAGAATCTGCCTTATTTAAATTCTGTAAAGTACAGAGAACATTTATACATCTACAGATGTATTTCCATGACTATGACCATAAGCCCTTCAGAAACTGCTGCTAAGTACTCTGTGGTAATTTTCAGAGAAAATGGACAAATGAAGTTGCAATGCTTGCAGAGCTCATGAGCAAAACGTGTGGCGAAATGTAGTCTGTGGCAAAAGGCATAAAAACATTTCACATCTATTGAAGATGAAAAACTATTTCATCAGCACCTCTCTCACCCTCCACATCACAGTGTTCACAACTTCTGCTTATCTACTAAGATCATTTGAAGTGCCCGGGTTTTGCATTTTGTAGCATCAGATGACTTTTTTCCACTAGCAGCTTAAGAGAGGATTTAGTTCTTTAACAACTGGCTGATTGAAGGGCAGGTTTCTAATGGTTTTATCTGGCTTCCTCTGAAGCTGCGTTCTGACGCTATAAACAGAGCAGTGTGTATGTAGCATAAGAGAGAATGGGCAGCTCTGCTGGACATGCCAGTTGTGACTCGCATGCTCACAGGTAAACTGATGATGAGATGGGAGGAATTTTTCTTCAGGTCAGGCTCATATATGCAAGCACTGGAGAGGTGTTCTTTCACACTGAATCAGACATGCTTACTTGCCAGAGCTGATTGTATTCACCAGCATGTCTGTTGCAAGAGCATTCAGCAGCAGGACCATTTTAGTCCTCTTATTTTCCAAGTGCAGCTAAGGACAGTTAAACTTTCCAAATATACCAATGCTTGCAGCATAACTAGCCTCAGTCTGGTTTTATACTGGCAATTCAACACAACGGGCTTCATTGTGACAGATGAAAGATGAAGTGGTTTTTACAGACTCACCAGTGCTGGGTAACAAGCAGAGACTTTACTACAGAGGCTAACACTGGTCTCTGTAGTCCAAAAGGGGTAGGTCACTTGTGCTGGAGCACATCAAAAGGCCTAAGAGGAGAGACAGCACTGGGAGCTACTGCAAAAGCCCAAGCATCCACACAAATATGTGCTGACTGTAAGGTCTAAGGATGTAAAATCATCCTAAAATCTAACCTCTGCCAGTGAGGGCATTTATTTCCTACTGTGACAAAGGATTCATTTTAGTAATATGCTTCATCAGATGCTGTGCAGCAGGTGGAAATAGGTCACGGCTCAAAGGAAAAGCTGTCAGTAAATAAACAAAATATTTTTAAAGACCACAGTGAGTTGTTTTTCTCTCTTCCCCATCCCCTCCCCAGTCATGTTTCTCATGATTTGGGCTCTCAGACCATCTCCCAGTAATGATCTGAAAAAAACACTCTTCATGATCTCTTCTCAAAACACAACAAATTCCCTTAGCATAATGCCTTTTTATTTTTTATTTTTAATTTATTGCTAAATAAAAACAACTTCAAAACCAGAGGGCAGCTTGCTTAATTTTTACATAATGGAGAAGTTGAATTTTATTTGATGTGATCTCCAAGTGAAGTGTAGAGGGAAAACAGGATACTGTATCTGGCATCAAATATGTGGCAATCACACAAAGTAAACTCTTGATATGTCTGTAATCTCTTTGTTGGCTTATCCCTGATTCAATTTAAGACTCTGGAAAAAGCCACCAAACCCCTTCATGTGAAGTGTGAGATGGAACTTATTAGTCTTGGCAATTTGCCTCTCATGGGACTCTGGCAGTCAGAGCACAGCATAAGGAAGCAAACAGACCTAGAGGGGCGAGTCCTTTGTCTTAGTCTGTGCATTGTTTTGGGCCTGCCACCACTGTACGAGATGGGAAAAGGAAAGGAGACCCCAGCTGTGGGCAGCCCCCAGTTCTCTCAGGGGCTCCCAGGTCCCACTCCACATGGCTGCTTGGGGTGGAGCAGGGAAGTCTCTGGAGGAATTTGTGGTGTGTGCATGCAAAAGAAAAAGGGGAGGGGGGGGTAGTGGTGGGGTGGAGGCAGAGAGGAGGATGGAGCCCACTGTGGGGAATATCAGAATGGGTGCAGAAGGGAGACATGCTGTGGCAGCTGAAACAAACAAACAAACAAACAACAACAACCTCACAAACAAACAAACAAAAACCAAAGAACACAGAGCAGGTGCCACCTCTCCCACCTTCACAAGAGCACCAGCTCTTACCCCAGCAGGGGCTGCACAGTCCAGGTTTCTCAGCAGCTTCCTCAGGAGAGTGCCGGAATGTTCCGTGGCCAACTGCCGACGGCCAACTGCCGACCACCTACCGCCATCTTCCAACTGCCAACTGCAAACCGCCAGCTGCTCACCTCCCCACCACAGCACCCTCTCCCAGGGCTTTTCCCAGGCTTCCCAATTCGCAGACCTGTCTCTCCCTCGGGGCAGGCTGGCTTGCAAGGCTCCGGCACCTTCTGCAGCCCCCCGGGAGTAACCCACATGTCCTAAGCGTCGGAGTAATTGCCCCACATTGGGGCAGAACAGCCCCTTCTGTGGGGCAGGAGGGTCAAGGCTGGGTATAATGCAGTGTGAAGGGGCAGTTTTGCAACAGAAACACAAGAATGCTTGAAAACAGCCCTATTTTCTTCTGTCCTGGGCAGCCCAGCTCAGTGCAGCACACTGCCAACTCTGGTGTTTGGGATACTGCTAACAACACCGCCTTACCCGGAGTGACAAAAATAACTCAGCACTGAGTCATGCTTTCCTTCTGTTTTCATCATAAATAAATCAGGGCAAAATACCTGGTATTTCAGGGTGTCCCTCGGAGGGAAGAGTTGGGTAAAGTTGCTAACAGCAAGGGTGAGTTACAAGACTGCTTCACACCACCCATGGGCTTCACCAGGAGCCCATTTCTTGGGGTGGAGGTGACAGCTGGGCTGGACTCACACCCTTGCTCAGAGTCTCCATCTCTGGGGCATACAACTCATCACCTCAGCAGCTGTTCGCCATACCACATTTTGATGCATCATGAGATGAAGAAAAAGTTGAACCAAACTTCATAGAGATTTTGTTTTCCATGGTTTCAGGTTATTGAGTGAAAAAGCAAAGTCTTGCAAAGTTTCATTTGGGTTTCTTGACCACTTTTTTAGTTTCCTCTCTTTTTTCTTCCATTTTTTCCTTTAAAGGACAATCAATTATTTTTTAAAACAACATTTCACTTAGCTGGAAAATAAAGGAAGAAGCTGTGAGAAATTCTGAGTTAAATGTAAAAAATATATATATTTGGGGCAAATTTTAAGGAAAACACTTCCAAATATTGACCATTCTTTAAACTGAATTCCTTTAGCTAATTTCCCTAATTCTTTTCCTGAGATATGAGACAAACTGCAGAAACGGATTGAAGATTATCCTTGATGGTACCTAGACCACCTCTAAATTCTTAAACCTTAATTTCTGCTTCTCTTTCCTTCTCCTCAGTTAAATCCATCCTGGAAGGAATATCAAGCCAAATTCAGGACCCTACTGAGAAGTGGCCACAGCCTGTGCAGGAACAGTATGGTGCATAACTAACTGCTCTCTTATGCTGTACTTAGCATAAATAAGAGAGGCAGGGCAAGCCAAAGCAAACTGCAGATAGCTAGGAGAGACATGATATACAGTGCAGATGCTAGTCTTCCTGAACTCCAGAATGGTCCACAAAGAGATACGTAATCTCTACAAACTGGGGCAGTCTCTTGGGTATCTTTAAATGAGGGGCACATAAACTTTGAGGTAATCAAGTATGATATAGGAATCATAGTGGCACAAATCCAGTTCTTATTCCCCTCTCTCTGGGTGTTCTTTTATTGCAGTTTTCTCAGAGGCACAGCAAGAGCCAGCCCCAGTGTCCCTATCTTCTGAAGCCATCACAGAGATACTCCACTACCTCAATAATCTCTTCCTTCCTTAGCAACTCGAGAAACAATAAGTAAATGTTATGATGCTCTGATGCAGGCTCACTCCAGACATCACTGTTTAAGGAAGCAGACTGGGTTTTCTTGTATGTCTTCCCCTGTCCTCCTGTTGTCTCACCATGTTTTTGTTCTTCCTGACAGCAGAAAAAACACTCTTCCATCTGTCAAAGCCATATCTGCTTCAGTGAGATGCTTTACATGTTTGTTCATCAAGGGCTGAAAAATGGACCAGTGCCAAAGTCCTAGTAAAGAGAAAAGCTAGTAGTAGTTACAGCTCCTCAGCACTGTATATGTTTCTGAGTGGGACTGATTAAGACTGTTGTTTGGAATGGGAACTGTGTCAGAGATGCCATATCCCATAAATTAGTTTAAGCTGAGGTAATGTATGTGCCAACATACAGCAACATGTTTGCTAGCTCAACAAATCTGGTAAGCAAATGTCCAGGAGAAACAAGATCTTCAACATTTCCAAGCATTTATTCCAAGACAGAATTGCACAACTGAGTGGACCCTTACAAAGGTCCAAATTTGTATGGGGTTTATCAAAACACTAAAGACCTTTGCATTTTCTTTGTAAAGGAAAAAAAAAAAAAAAAAAAAAAATAAAAAGAAATGGCAGACTCAGTTTAGCTAGACAGGAAGAACAGTCTAGTTCTCAAAGTACGGCATTTGCCACAGGGGACTCCTGAGTTTTAATCCACCCCCTCTGCAACCTGTGTAGCACTCTTTAAAGTCATTTAGTTCAAGACCAGCCAGTGAACTTTTATGCTGCTGAGCAGATTAGTCATACAAGTGTATTCCTTTCTGTTGAACTACTCATGTGAGTAACTAATCAATGTGGAGGGGAGGCAAATCTGATCCTCTGTACAGAGTCACACAGAGGGAGAAAAAACTACCACAAATTTTAATTAGTCTGACCTTAATGGAGGAAGAACTATCTATGGTGGTGCTAGAAGAAACAGACAGGAAAAGCTGTTAAATGGAACAGTAATTTCCTAAGTAGCAGAAACCTTATTGACTGCTTTAAATACAATTAAACTGGACTATGGAATTGCCAGTGTAGGGAATCAAATAGGGAGCAACCTTGTCAAGAACACCAAGTAAATGAGTCAGTACTGCTCTTCAGTTTGTAGCATCCATCACGTCTTAAAGCTGGCGATCACAACATCTGAGAGAAGACCATGCTTGCTGTGCAATGCATCCAGAGAAATGAACCCAACCACACTTAGAATTGTCATTTCCCATTTGAACCAGAACCGGGGTGTTGTTTTGGAGCCTTTGGGAACTTATACTGGAACTGGACCCTCTCCAAATTTACATCAGTTAATTACCAAGGGGAGCAAATGTTTTCTCTCCCTGAAGCTCCATTTCCGCTTCATCTTTTCTAGCATTAACTGTTGTGAGTCAGTTCCAAGTTACCGGCTTGGTTAACAAACCATTACTGGCCTCTACTGAAACCAAAAGGGACAGTTTCAGTTCCAGATAAACCCCAACTGAGCCTCTGATGTGACACATCCTTGCTGACACTGGGCTTACCTCATCACAGAGATTTGCTAAGGGAAATCTGATCAGAAGCAACCTTTCTTTAGAAAACTGGATTTTATTCACCACTTTACCTTTCTGATACTGTCTGTAGATTATCTGTACCTCCCCCAGGACCCCAAAATACCAGTTAAGCTTCTTGAGTCCAGGGAGATACTGGTTTCTTCTTTAAGAAAACTAAGATGCCATACAGAGAACTGAAATCGGGGCTGGAAGCAGGATGCCAGTCCTGGTGCCAACCCAGTTCCCTGCCTTACTCTACTCAGGCAGTTCAGTAAGCTGTTGGTGCTCTAGCTACTTGCAGAAGACCTCCTTTGCTCCATAAAGAGCACAACAGGCAGGTTAGGAGTAATGCAGACCACAAGAGCACAGTCCCCAAAAGGACATCATACTGAGCCAAGCAACAGCCATATTTCATGCCAATGACTATCCAAATAAGGTTTAATTCTTTCTTCTCTCCTTCTATTTTTCTTTCAAAAATAGTAATATTAAGTAGATTTTCTGGATTTTGAATTACAGTAGTCTAGACCTGAGCTGGGCCACAAAAATGCATTTAAACAGGAAAGTGTACGGCTGAAACACTGCACGGCTCAGCATCCCAGAGGGAGTTATAGCTTGCATGAGACTGATATTATGTGGTATTACCAGGTCTTGATTATGACACTTGGATGACTCATAACCAGAATATTTTTTTAAATCTTCTTATCCTCATCTAGAGACTGGGAAGAAAAGCATGTGAAGGTGAACCCAGTGAATGAGTACATTACCCTGTGCTGCAATGAATAAAACTCTCAGCTTGCCTGGAATTTACTAAAGTTACTAAATACTGGAAGACATGTACCATAGCTTATTCATTCTTTCCATACCAGAGAGGCCTCCCTCCGAGCAGAGCTTAGTCCATTTTCCATCTGGAAATATTCCCCTTTGAGAAGCTAGTGACCTGGTAGGGTGGTTGTTCTCCTTTTGGGGGAAAGAAAAGAAAATCCCCACAAATTCCAAGGACTTAGCGTCACTGATCATGCTGTATTATCCAGAGTCAAAGAGTTTAATCGCCATTTACACTAAAGTCTTTAGCGCTGCTGAGGCAGAAAATTATAGTTTCTCCCACTCTCATATTTTTGCATTCATACATTGTCAAGAGCTTTAAGAAAGTGCCTTGGAGTTAATAAAGACGGGGTGTGCATTTCTTACAAGCACGTGTATGAAGGGCAGCAGAGAAGCCTAGGTTCAGGCCTTGCCTCCAGCAGGTTATGTTTTCACTGTCCAGACACCAAAATTAGTTCAGAAACAGTTGAGCTTTCTTAGCATGGAAATCTACTGGGGCTAACTGATAATTGACCTTGTGGAGAAGATGAGACTCCTTCATATATAGGACTGAGTTTACATACAGCTAGCTCAGACAGCTTTCCAACATACTATCCCTAAGGCAGGCTTGTACATTACATGGCACAAATTATACTGCATTATCCAATCCAAACTCGGATGGGGCTTGCGAGAGCTAATGTGCTGTAAATATTAAGTCACAGAAAGTTCACACAGTCATCTGGCATATTCAGATAGGCAGTATGTAATTAACAAGTTACAGGAGACTGAGAGCTGTAACTGAAAAAGCAGCTGCTGGGCAGCATGTGCACAGGGCTGTGCTTAACACTCAGGAGTGTTAGGCCTTGGAATTTGCAGAGGAAAACCGGAGTTAAAGAGGGCAACAATCATATGTTTTGTGCAGCACTTGGCTGCACTACCAGTGAAAGGAAAAACAGACTCGGGTTCATAAGCACTTTGCTGATCCTTCACTTTGTTTTCCCTTACCTCACCCTAACACCTTTCAAATTACCTTATTAACATAAACAGCTCTCAGACTCTCAGTTTAGTATTCGCAGCAGTTTTAGGGAGTGAGAGTCACACACAATGGTATCTGCAGCTGATTTACATTTATTTATCCAACAATGTTTTGAAGTCTCTTGCCCAAAATGAAAACAGCTACCCTCTCGAGAATGCAGTGCCAAAAGCATGCATACATGCAAGACTGTCTGAAATTTTAATTGCACAAAGGTCAGGAAGTTCAGGCTGAAGGTTCCCAGAGCAGCTCTAGCCCCTTTCCCCTGTGTGTATCACATTGTACAATGGGGTCTTTCTTTACATAATCACACAGAATGGGCAATTCAGCCCACTGCTCAGCATGCAAAACCATCTCTTATGCTGCAGAGGACTTCCACCCCTCTGCTGTCATCTCAGGACCTCCTCTACCTCTTTCCACCCCTAGGAGTGCTGATCACGTTCTGAAAACTCCTACAGAAGCAGTTATAAGGGAGCCTGCATGTCTAAGGATGCAAATTCAGCAACATGTCAGGTACATATGTACCTTGAAGAACACTGCTGGACTCACTGATTAATGAAAGGTTTCAACTGAGGCACATGTTTAGACAGTGTCCAGGTGAGTTTCAGTACCCTCAGTGCAGAGGAAGAGACTGATTCCAAGTTCTTCAAATTGTTGCTGTGATATACAGAAGTCAATAAACTTTAGTGATAGAAAAAGTAATAAGTAGCTGTTTTAAGATAGATTTGATGAGTTCATGAGTGGTGTTAGGAAAAGTAGGGGATAATGACAGCAATAGGTTGGATTTAGAGAGTCTGCATATCTTAATCAGTCCCATGGTCCTCTTGCTCTAAACTAATTAGGTTCATGCATCAGTGACTCACTTCTGTATCAGCAATTTAGGTGTACTGCCATCTCCCAGCAATTCTGGATCAGCTGCCAAATTTCTGTAGATTTCAAAAGCTCTCAAAAAAGATTTGAGTCATTTTATGTGGGCTACTAACCAAGGCAAGCCTCTGCATCAAGTGAGAGTTTCAGTGGGTCTTACTCCTTCACCTGGCATGCATGGAATGCACAAGACACTTATATGAAGAGCTGGGTGTGGAAAATATTTTTTTTTTCATAAAGTTTATGTATATGCTCATTTGGGGAAGAAAAGAATTAAGAGATAGTCCTCTGTACCAGCCTAAAACAGTCCTAAAAGGAAAACATTAAAAACAAAACAAAAAAGTAAAACCACCCACCCAAACAATCAAAGAACAAATACTTAGTCTTTTCAAATGGTGATCATAAACAGAAGTAAAATTTGAAATGTCTTCTTATTACAGTTATCAGTTCTATTAGAGCAGAGCCTGCAAACAGCAATTAAGCTGTTGCATTATGCTGAATTCTCTAAACGGACACGGAAAGGGAGAGTTCCTGTTAGCAGTACTAACATTGTATTGAGAACAGTCAGAAATTTTATAGATGGGAAAATGAGGTGTGAAGAGGGCGAGTGGTATCTTTCAGGTCACACACAAAGCCTGTGGCTAAGCGGGACCTGACACACTGGTTTCCCAGAACTGTGCCTCCAATTGTCAAGTAACTTCCTTTTTAGTCTGGGAATACCTGTCTGCATATAGGTCAGGTTACTCTTCACATTCTTTCAGGACAGATCCAAATGGGTTTCTGCAAAAGGAAAACACAGGCACAGTTGACAGGACAGTTCATTCAGTGGTCTGCTCCAGACAGCTGGTATAGATATAAACTGCAGCTACAAACCACACCAAACCTGAGTAGCCCTTTACAGCACCATTTCAGCACGCTTTGCGCTCTCAAGCATTCTGACAAATCCTCATGCTACATGCACAGCATGTAATTTATACTGCTGAGTTCATCTAATAAAAACATCATCCCAGTGAGCTGCAATACAGCCCTTATGGTTGCAGGCATTTTGAATGGTAAGGGAAAATAAAATATTGATTATATCTAGGGCTAACAGGCTGCCATATAAGTTCCTGGGGACGTAAAAAAGTATTCAGTGTGAACATTGCTTGCCTTTTCTTGAGCAGGTTAGCCTTAAGTACGGCTGTAAGCCACACTACACCACTTGTTCTGGGAAAGGTGTATTTGGCAGCTTGGATGTATCGAGACAATCAAGTAAGACTGTGAAAAAGCAAAAGAAAAGCTTTTATTTTCACAAAATTGATTAAGACTTCATGTTAAAAATATATTTGAGCCATTGCAGAAACGCGAATTGAGAGGTAAGCTACCTCACCCCAACCTGGGTAAGCCACCAGCTTTAATAAAAGCAAGTCTCCACTGAGTCTGACTTCTGAGTCTGACTTACACAGTTTGGATCCAAGACACTTCTGCACAAATGGAAATAAGATATGCTGAGTCAAAAGTAGAGTTAGTCTCCTAGGGCATGATGTACTAATTCTACAATAGACTGTAGCTCAAGCACTAAAGCAGGATTAACTCATAATGCCCACTGATTAAAAAAGGGAAAAAGACCAGACCTTACATCACACAAAACAAGTGACTGGATACCAGCCAGATGTTTGAGCAAGTGTCTACTTTCTCCACTAACGCCTCTAACTCTGTGAAACCTTCCCTAATGGCAGTGCTGTGGCAAAACAAATACTTAGCTTATTCAGCCTTCCCAACTTAGTCACACCACACTCCCATGAACTCTGAGCCCCATTCCTTATCTTCAGGCAGAATTCCCTGCAATGTTTGTAGCAGCTGAGGACTGCTTCAATAAGAATTTGTAAGCAGATCTCAGGAAGATTTGAGATTTGTGGTTTGCATGTTACACTGTGTTTCTGCCCCAAACAGCAAATGCATAATCCTAGCCCAGAAGCTTCATGATATCTCATGACTGGAGATCAATGCTGTGGCAAATTCAGATAAATCTAATATGCAAAAAATGAATATGAGGTTTGTCAACCATGTGAATCAGGTGTCTGGATGTCTAATTGGCTCTCCTTTACTTGAAGACTTTGAATCAGATTGTCTTTCTTGAAGGTAAATGCCAGCTGAGAGTTTAGGCCTTCAAGAAGAGATTTTTGAGAAATCTTAGGCTGCACAGAATGGAAGACAAGTAATGATCATAGTCTTTTCTCAGCATAATATCTATTTAGTTATATAGTAATCCACTGGCTGTACCGAATCTTAGGAAACTCTGTCTACAAAGGTCTACATGAATGCAGATATTCCCACTTAAATGCTGTACGTAACAGTGATCTATGGAGCATTTGTGTGCAGGGTGGTGTAGAAAAACTTGATCAAACACCATCCTTCTGACTACAATGCTGTGATTGATTTTTACCTGTTTAAAGATACTTAATTCCCTGTCTCACTTAATAGAGAGCTATTTCTTGCCAACAGGCCATTTGGGCAGTCCAGGAAAGCCACAATATACGATTAGCACCTGTTATAATAGAAATCAGCTTTCTTCCCAGGAGAAGAGAAAGAAAAGAAAGAGAAATTCAGCAAGTGCTGGTAGAACTGCCTCTAGGTTGAATTACTAACATATGATGTAATGCACCTTGGCTCTCCCTTCCGGCCTGAGCGCTGTTCAGACTGCTGCTTCAGTCTGCAAACAGTCAGAGCAGGCACCAAACTTGAGCTCAAACCCAGGGAGAGGTTGTGGCTGAGGTCAGGGCAACATTACAGGCTCCACTGCAGTGTCTCCTTGTTAATGATAGTAAATCAGTGGTGTTGATCAAAGCTGTGGAACAGCAATCAAGTCCAGATTATAATTCAGACGAGGTGAAGCCCCATCCTGACTTTCCCCTCCCAAGCAACTTGAAAATATTAGATACATACCAAAAGCCAAAACTTCAGCTGAAAATCCTGAAAGTCACTGTGTAAGGCAGGGGCCCATATCACCTTGCCCTTGGGCCTTCTGTAACAGATCCCATGTTTATTCAAATGAATCTTCCAGAGGCCTGTGGCTAAAGCGAGAAGAATTCAGGGGGAGTTTTTCTAGTGCTTACATGAGGCCAAGAATTCACACCTGAATAGCTAAGTGATCAGTAAGTGCATTCCTTTAAAATTTGTTTAGCACTGGTTTGACAGCTTTCCATATGCTTCTTCTCTGTTAGGAAAGTTGCACAGGAGCCATGTAAACCTATCTTGTAGATACTTTTAAAACTAGCTTTAGGGTTCAGCTCTCCATATGTCACAGACAGTCCCCTTGCTGCAGAACATGCTGCAGTGGGAGCTTTTAGTGCTTGCTATTACACAGCTGCCTGCTGGAACTAGAGGGAGTACAAAACAACCAAAGAGGCTAAAGACTAACCAAGTTTTGTTTATCTCAGATTTGATCTATTGACTTACAGGTGAGAGGCTCTGTATATTAGTACTCATCCCTCTCATTACTCCTCTTCTTTGACAAAATGCTCTAGGAACCTATTTTTGTGTTTCTGAAATCATCTGGACAGAACCCGTGTGTATTGAATGCAAAGCAGTTAAGGGATTTAGCTGCAGAAAACCTTAATCACCTCAGTCTGGCAAACTGAGCAGTGGTGAGAAGTCTAATCTAGAGTTAATCTCTTCAGATAATAAAGGTAACAGTACTGTTGGGAAAATAGAAGCTCTGAATGGAACAAATAAATGAGAAGAAAGACATTGAGTCCTGGATAACAGAACCAAAACATAGGATGGATGAACTACAAATGAAAAAATGATCTTCTTTTATGCACGACAATTTTTGCAACAGATGACTGACTAAAAGATAGTTAACATTGCATTACCTGCTTATCTTCTAAGACTCAAAATAGAGTGTTTATGAGGAATGAGGAATAAAGCATTGACTATTATGGAAGTGTTACATGAATCAACAGCACACACCTGTAATACTCTACTCACCTCCAAAAGAGACACAAAGGAGGTTCCAGAGTTAAGTAATGAATGTGACCAGGGGCAGAAGAAAGTTTCTGTATAGAGAGAGACTGAGGTTTTTGAGGTCAGAATGAAGATGTTTAAGAAAAATCAGAATATTACCCAAAAAGATTGGACCATTACTGAATATTGGTTCAGTATTTCAGAGGCTGTGTAAATCTGTAGCATCAGCTTTGTACACTGTCAACCTAATCCTCTTGCTGCTGTGTATGTGCAATGATTTGGAGGATTGTCAAAGTGGGGGGAAAACTGGCCCAGATTAACATCAAACTGAAAAGGTAAGTATGATTCTGAAGAGGTAAAAACTTCAGCTCACATCTCATAGAGGAGAAAAGAAGAACCCAGGCACTCACTGAGGGAGTTGCTGAGACCAGGAATTAATTTCTGACATACTGAAAGAGGTGGAAGGAAGTACTTTTAATCAACATCAGGTTATTTAGTATTTGCTACTCAGACCTTTACAGCTTTCCTGAAGCAATTAATAGTGGCTATATGTGGATAAAAAATACCACAATATCTAATTTCACATAGCAATATTTTTTTTTAGAAGTAAAAAAAAAATAAATAGAGAAGACCAAATGAAGTGTAACAAGTGGATGTGAGAATTAAATTGCCAAGTGAACTGCCTATGATTTCACAGGTTATTTTGCAAGAAGTCAAATTAGCTAAAATTTAAGACATTACAATAATTGCTGGAAAACAGTTAAGTCAAATTCTGTGCTCAGTTGCACCAGTTAAAGCTTATTGTTTTCTCCTGTGGTACAGGTATGACTGGATGGAAAATAAACCCAGATCCTGCAAAACGTATATCTTGTCACACTTCTCAGTAAATATCTTACAAACTTTACCAGCAAAAAAGAAAAGGAAGAACCACTACAGCACACCTTTTATGAAGGAAAATAAAGTCTCCTTTGGAACAGTTCACTCTCAACAGTGGAACCAGTTCAACTGCAGTTCAAATGGGGATTGTTGTTATAAAATAAAAGTGACCTACTGCCCAAACGTAGGTGGAAAGGAACTGTTGTATAGCACACTGCATCATTACGAGGGAGCCTGCGTAGCCCTATCTATAGCTGCAGCCCTTAATATCGTGGCCCAAACTCTCTTATTTATTACATGTGTGAAATGGCTCTAAGGGATTTTAGGGAAGATTTGGCCCAAAATAAGATAAAATGGATGACTTTACCATTTTGCTTCCTTCGGCACAAACTAATTAACTAATTAAATTGCTCACTGCAAAACAGCTGCCCTCCAAATGCCTACTCAGCTTAGGAGACCATACAGTAGTCTAATTCCTAGCCAGTGAAGTCAGGCTGTAACCACGGCAGCAGAGTGTAAATCTCCGCTGTATGAAAAGGCCCAGGCTGATAAAGCAGATTGTTGTACATCTGTGTCTGCGTCTACATAAAGTAAGAAAGAATGGCTTAGGGAGGGGGTAAGGGAGAGCAAATAACCCACCAAACCCTTTACCAGAGCAACCACGGGTGAGCTGCCAGTTAGATCGCATGAGCACGGCAGGCGGGCTGAAGGATGCTTCTGAGCACAGGGTGTGGGGTCACAGGAAGAGGAGGCAGACAGGATGGGAAGGGATAATCCAGTAAAGGAACATCACCCCGTGCCAGTTGATTCTGGCATCATACAGTGATGTTGTCCCTCTGGGGGAAAAAGCTCATTCCAGCCTGACCTCGGTCTAAACATTAGTTATTGCACAGAGAAAAGATCAGAAAAATCCAGCGTTTTTGCTCCAGCCTGCACTCCAGACTTACAGGCTGGGGCCCATGAGCTGGCAGCATACACATCTCTAAAGATGGGGAAAGTGACAGTCTCCTTTTAATCAGCCTAAATCTGGCACCAGGTCAAGCTTTTCTTTATCCTTTTCCAGTGAAACTGGAGTCTTTTTTCTTTCTTTTCATTAAAATAAATGAGTGTATGATTAATGATCCTGGAGCCTGATAACTCCCACGTATTCAAAGATTAGCTACAGCAGTGACTACTGCCAAAACAGCACATGCTGATGTGTTGCAACCTTAATCTCCAGACTCAGCTCTAAGGGCAAAAAGCCCATTTCCATGGCCTCATCAGCCACTGGCCTGTTTGCTGCTGTGGAGGAACAAGCACAGTGGTGATCTTGTAAAGAGAAGGTCTTACCTGCTAGGAACCCAGCTGTGGCCCACCTGCTCATCCCAGTAAGGCTGCTGAGAGACAAGGGAGCAGCAACACACGGAATTACACAATGACAATGTAGCAAAACACAGGCAAAACTGAGATGAAAATTAACTGAGCAATTAAAACCCTTAATTTCACCATCCAGACACACTGGTACTCTTTGAGAATGAGCAGGTCCTACAGAGCTTAATTCTGTATTGGAGAGGGTGTTGAACTGAATCCAAACAGAAAACCAGTTTGAACTGATATTTTTAATCTCAGACCACACAGAAACTTTTATTTTGATGATTTTGCTGCAGCTGAGCCAGAATGAGCAAACATTGATTTTTCTGGTTCAGAATAACAGATCAAAATATAACATTGTCACCAGGGACCTTCCTGCATGGGAACAACTTGTGTCTAGTAGGGTTTGAACCTCACATCTTTTGCCATTCAAAAGCTTTTGCATCTCTCCCAGGACATACTACTTGCCCAGATGTGCACTGTGATGCTGCTTTGCTCTGCAGACCTTTGCAGCAGGCTGTTCACCAGAGCAACTTTTTCACTTGCCTAAAGCAATGCTCTTCACCAGAGAAATTGGCCAATTTTCTTTACTCCCCTATGCAAAATGACCTGGGAGGCTGCTGGGTCCCCTCTGTATCTACTCTTCCCAGCCCAAGCTCCTGCATACACTCTTGGGTGCCCATTAGATCAATGTTCATGCGCTGTGCAGTCACAGGGTAATCAGGAAAGGCAAAGAAACCTCCATTCCTTCACCACTGGTGCCCCTCATTTTCCCTTCCCTGCCAAAATACTGTAACTCTCCACCTTTGTGCTGCTGGAGAAAAACTCCAGTTTGTCTTCTCAACAAGGCAGATACAGGGACGTACAGTCTGTCATACAGTTGTTTCAGAAATGGGTATCACTGCAGCCCTAGCAAAGAAGATCAACATGTTCTTGTCTTGAGGCTCAGCATGTAATGGCATCCTCACAGTAACTGCTCACTGAAAGCTCCCAATAACATCAGTGCCAGATAACAGACTTCTCTGTGAACATCATACTTTTTTGCCATGTCTTGTGTCATCCTTCTCCTGAGGCCCAGAGCTGTCCCAGTGTAGCCTTGCACCTTGCTGTGCTTCTCTTTGCCCATCTACATAGACTTCACTTCAGCAGATGCAGAGAAGGACTTCAGCAGATGAAGAGGACAGTCTGCAAACTAGTGAACCACCGTGGACCAGAGTCAACCACAGGATCACAACCTGTCTAGCTGCCCCAAAACAGAATTATCATTCTATTCCTTAATGGCTCAGACCTGTGCAGTCTGTATTTGCTGCATGACCAGTGGGCCACCTGTGTAAGGTCACCAGAAACCCTAGTTTTACATCTACATGAACATATAAGTTTCTATGAACTGAAAGTCCTGGAAACAAAGCAACATACTGAATCTGAGACGTGTCTCCACGTTAAGTACTTCTGGGATATTTCCTTCCTGTCCCCCTACAAAGACAGACAGGTTTTCTTTTAAGAAATCTCCTCATCGTTGGTTCAACTTCGTTTTACAAAGAGAATTAAGCAGGAGCACAAAGCTGGAGGTTGTGGGTAACTGGCAAGATCAAACTATGAGAGTTGTTTTAAAAGTTACTTGATACATAATGAATTGCAAATTCAGTAGAGTACCAGCTGGAAACAGCTAAGCCCTTTACCGGCATGAGATGGGAAAGAACAATGACGAAATGAGCAAACAACAGAGATCTAGAGAAAAGACTTCTGGCACAGCAGGGCAACGTAAGTATGTTATATAGAGAATTGGTCCTTGGGTGAACACACAGATCTTAAAGATGACCCCAGACAGAGCCCCAGTTGAGGTATGTGGAGAAATACACAGGATGGCTGTGTGGTCTGAAGCCTGAGCTGCAAGCCAGGAGTCTCCAGTTTCCCCTTTTCCCAGCTGAGCTTGTCCCGAGCCTTTGCTGACATTCAAGCACCCACACCAAGGAAGTTATGATCTGCAGACAAACCATGTCCAGCTCTTTCTGTCAGCTGGCCATGCTAGAGGCTGTGGGGGACCTTGTCTCAGACTGTTGGCGCTTCACAGCAGAGGCCGTGTCTTGCTCTGGGAGCATACCCCCAGCACAACTGGCCTTCCACAGCCTGTAGCTGCTCAGCTTTGCTCTACTCCTCTACAGTGTGCTCCTGTCCTGTACCAAAAACCAACGCACTCCACAAGAAGGATGACTGTTGGGAATTAAAGTGTTCACCTTGGGGATGAAAAGGAGATGAAGGTTCTTTAATACCTCAGCTACAGGCCTCTAGCTACAGGTCTTTTTCTGTGGTTATGGCCTAAAACTTCCCCCTACATTCTGATGCACCATTTTGCTCTAAAAATATTAGATGTTTACATCTATATTAGATCATGGAGAATTGAACAATAATATGTAGTAGGAGTGATTTACTTATGCAATGAGTGTTCAAACACTGTCCCCAAACAATTATTTTCTGTTTTGGTGGGGAGAACAGGCTGAATTGTCTGTTTCAGAGTCAATAACATTGCTAATGAAGAGGGATTTAAAATATGCTTCTTGGCAATATAGTTGTTCCATAAAATAGGAATGCTTTTGGATTCAGTTCTGCACTTCTTAAATTTATTATTTACCCTGGACAAAAATCTTTAAAAATGAAAATATGGTGACAAATTATGAATATGGGGCCAAATGCTTCACTTCTTAAGCAATTTTTCCCACAGTCTTCCTCTAGGCTCCATTAAAAAAAAGTTAATGTGTCTCAGAATTTGTTATTTCTTAATAAACAATACACAGTAGTAGAGACTTCAAAAAGACAGATTTACTATCATAATATGTTTCAGTTTCAGAAATAATTGAATTTGAAAGCAGACATGCTTGCACTGGATTATATACTTTTGCTCTCTAGATACTGGATGGCAACTTATACTTGCCGTGTCTCCTTGAAACCTGAAATAAGCTGGATCCAATTTACACTTTTAAAGATCCTAGCTAACTGCATCTGATTTATTCCTTATTCTTTCCATACATCTAGAAAAAAGATGAGTTTAAACAATATTCAGTCCATCAGTTGGGAGACCGAAGTACATAACTTCTAAGACAAGGATTAAGTGAATGTTACTCTCTACCTTTTTTGGGGGGGCAGAGGAAGATGTTAGTATTTTTCCAAAATGGTTTGATTCACTTTGCCCAAATATTGTGAATAATAATAATTACTTGGTAAGAAGACTCCAGTAGGACTCTTTTCCCCTCCTTCTTTTGTCCCTCTCTGCAGTAAAGCTAGCTGTCCACTGATCCAACTATGAAATAAATACCTTCTGTGCTCACCCCTGCAAAAGAAAAAGCATTGCTGATGAAACAAAGTGTACAGAGATTGTTTGCTGTCCGTGTCTCCTTCATAAAGACATTACTTTGGATCTTTTCTCTCTTCTTAGTGTCTGATTGTCACAAAACTTGTAGGAATATAGTTATCTTCAAGATTTCCAGTGGGTTCAAGAGCTACTAGCTGAAACTGAAAAAGAGCATTAGCCTACTAACATGTTAAAAAAAAAAAGAAAAAAAAAAAAAAAAAAGAAAAGAAACTGAATTTCTCTGAAATACCAGAGAAAATTTCTCTGAAGAAATTAAAAGTGAGACAGAGTAGGTCAGAGCTCAACCACAGCATGCAAGTAACTCAGCCACTTTTTAAGGACTGGGGACAAGCTCCTTAGGACCTCCAACTCCATATCCCTGATGTATTCCTATAATCTCTGACATGGACAGATGCGTTGCTGATATTAGGCCCAAAATTAGCATTGTCCTTCATAGGTTTGGCTTATTCAGTTAAAGAATTTTTAGCAATTTTTAGCTTACCAATTTAGCTCTAAATATTTCACTCAACACTGACATTCACAGTAAAGTTTTCATCCTTGGAGCTCTAATTTTTTCATGATTTCAAACCAAAATTATTTCAATTTATTTCAGTGCAAGTAGAGGCAATGAAACCTAAGGATGTGGCGATGTCTTCTCATATGAAGAAACTAGCTTCACTTATTTTTTCCAATTGAAATATTTCAAACCACTGGAATGTATTGTAGTCTAGATCTTTTGTGCATCTGGGATTAAAAATAGCCAATGAAGATACTTCATTTTTGAAATATTCTTCTGTATCAGAGAGCTAATTCTTTCCTCCTAATAAAAGTTAATTAAAATCTGCTGGAAACCGTTGGATTCATTTCATAATGCAGAACAGCACGTGAAGCACAGCTAAACCACAAAAAAAAACCTCAGTTCCCTCTGCTCCTTTTTTTCTTTCTCCTCTCTCTTTTGGCCTGGTTTGCTTTAGTAAGGGAAATTTCATCATGTGAAATGTACAATCGGGTAAATTCTGCACTCAGTCCTCCCTGCTTTTCCCCATCCAGCCATATTCATTTCAAAGGAGTGCCCCCATTCCACAAGGATGTTCCTCACAAGCCAGCCAAACCTTCTGCTTTGGCACAATCACACTAGAAATCTGTGTGACGAAGCCCAGAGCTGCACTCTGATCTCATACAAGTTGTTGCTTTGAGATATTCAAGACAGCTGTCCTGTGCTTCCAAAAAGTTGACTTGGCAGAGAAGGAGGAGACATTTCGTACCTCTGCCACCTCCCAGGTGGATTTGCTCCCGCTGGCTGGACTTGCAGAAAGACTCCCAAAGCAGGGAGGTGCAGCCCAAAGTTCATTCGACCCGTGGCTGCTGTCAAAAGATGTCAGGGAATATGTGTTACACCATTTGCAACCTGCAAGACCTACCGTACACAGCAACAAATTTTACATGGAGCACTGACCAAACTCTCCACTACCTTATGTAAAAGAGCATTTTTCAGTATCAAATTAATCAAAGCATCAGACTCATCTAACAGAGCCAAAATTGAGGGTCCCCAGTAGAGCACAGAGGAATGTGTGTGCATGACAAAGAAAACGTACATTTCATTTGCCAGCTATCCGCTTTGCTTTCACAGCTGAAGTGTCACCATAGCCCAGCAACCAGTTTGTCAAGTACTCACATAGTGACCTTCATTTTTTACCCTTAGATCTCAAAGCAACTTGCGAAGAAAAAGGAAAGTCTCTTTCAGAGATTAAGAACTTTTACAAAGTAGGAAACTGATGCATGTTGGGATAATGTAAATAAGGTGAACAACTTAGGTGGCCCTTGAGTGGCATAGGGCAGCTGGCAAAGCCCTTGAAGCAGAGTATTATTTTCTTATCATTTTGGAACTACAAGGAAAACAGAAGAAAGCTCCTATTTTTTTTTCCCCTCAGTAGACCCATTGCAGGCCATTTTGTGCTTCCAGAAACAGAGGGGAAAAAAAAAAAAAAAAAAAGAGAGCTAGAGAGAGAGAGAAAGATCATCTGGTTCTTCATCAGTTGTGGAGTACATGCTATACCAGTTACTGTCATTTCCTAACTCTTCAAAGGATTTAGTACTCTCTTATTCACACTGTCCAAAACAGAACAATAAGGCCTGTAGAGACTTAAATTATTCAACTACATAGTAGAGTTTCCTCAATAAAAAACATCTGGTACTGCACAAAACACCAGAAAAGCTACAGACTAGCATGGTATTTGCAGTCCTGGGCTCTCAGAAGAACCATATTGCTTTATTTAAGCAGAGCACAAGCCATCATGAGCCATGAGATGAGAAGAGAAGATAATTAAGACACAGCCCTCTGCAACCTTCTACATCTCTTGCTGAAGCTTAATTCCAGTGTAAACAGTTGCACAGATTTAATTAGAAAATGTCAGAGCATTACTGCTAGAGAGAGGCAGGTGACATAAAGCATTTCAAGATGCCTTGGACAGAGGACAGTCAAAAACCTCTGCTCTGCATAAACACCATAAATACATTTCATATGGAGCCAGACTGAACATTTTATTTAATAAAATACTGTTATGTAGATACTACATTGTTTATCCCAACCTTTTCAAAAAAGCTACTAACAAGATCTGATCAGAGCCCACTGATCTTATGAACATCTACTGGCGAGTTACCTGACCAAAAGTGAAAATAAGCATTGTCCTCTCTTACCACTTGTTCTAAGAATATCTTGTGACAGTTTCATTTCTACAAGAACACGTTTTTAATAATGTATATGTTCACATCCTCAAGTATGGTAAACAGATTGGTTAGCTAAGAGACCCTAAGCTAAAATACAGTTTGGGTGACCCAACTGACGCTGGTTTTCTTATCTCCTTCACAAAGGCATTTTTATATTCCAGCTTTAAAATAACTTCAAGTTTATTAGGGAAAAAAAAAAAAAAGAAGAAGAAAGTGAATGCTCCACATAGCTGAAGAGGTTTAGCAGACTGAGACCTGAAGGATGGTAGGCTGGGAACGGTTATCGAAGCCTTGGAGAAAAACATCATCTTTAATGGAAGATTAATGGAGGCCAAGCAAACTCATCTAGAACATGAAGATGAAAAATATAAGGCAACTTTGGGCAAACAGTTATGTCACCAAGTGGCCAGGTGAGATGCCAAGGTTCATTCCCAGGCCATGAGATAAATGGCCACAAGATTCAAGTGGTCAGGAGATAAATAAATCCAAATGAAACCTGAAGGTCACTTACTCTTGTCTGTGCAGCAGCAGAATTAATGGAAAGAAGAAATGTTAAAAGAGTATTTTGTATGTGTAGCCACTCAGCCACTAATTATGGATGAGGATATTGCTTCCAAAAACAGTTAGTTACAGTGCCCTGCTGTGACTGGCAAAGGAGAGATCTTGTTTTGCAGATGTAGTGACTACAGCATGGAATCATGATGTCAACACTTAGGGTTCCTCTCAACAGAAAGCCAGCTTTCTGGGCATGAGAGATACTTCAGTTCTCTTTTCAGAAACTATGAACAATCGTCCTCATTGTTGTGCCTGGACTCTGACCTGGGTGGCCGTACTGAACTTTCTGTGGGTAGCCTGGCCTTGGTCTCCGTTCATCCAAAGCACCACAATTTGGGACTCAAATAAAGTGGTTCAGTTTATTCTTACCTCTGCTATGATAGGCAGTTTTGGTGTTGCAAAACTGCATCAGTTTTAGTTTTGTTCTGTTAGTTCAGACGTGGAATTATTCGTACCAGTGTTCTTTTATAACTAAACCTCAGCAGCTAGATGGATAAGATGGCAAATTCCAATTTTAGGTAACTTCTGTTTATAAAACACATATGACCCTTGCAATGGCCTTAGATGAAGCTAATTCTGGCTGCTGAAGTGGTAGAGCTTGTCTTGATATGACTTTGAGGACCTCACATTGCTGATGTTCTGAAATGGAAGCTATAGTCTCTGCTCTTTAAATTTACCTTCTTGGGCTTTTCAAACAGCAGAGTGTATAATGACTAGTTTCTCTTCTTCGCTTCTATCAAAAATGCTTTAGTGATATATTCTTTGCAAGTTGCTGCCATGTAGAGAATCCTCTTAAGGTCTTGTCTCTCAGAGTAAGACTGTTCTTGCAAGAAACTCATGAAGATTCAACTAAAAAGCAGATGATTTTATGACAGCAAAGGCAAAAGGTGGAGGGTCAGAATCTTTCTGAGGCAGAAGTTCAGTGTAGTCAGCAGAATTATACCACAAAGCTATCCCCTCTTTAGAAAAGTTGCTTCATTCAGTAAGATGTTTCCCAGCACATCCAGTGGAAGAGTTGTTTTTAACCAGTGGAGAAGCTTTCTTTCTTGTGGCAGGCCCTCGGGACTTTGGTCAGCCAGCTTCACAAAGAAAACTACCCTACGGTTAGATGATATAAATACCAAGCTTTAAAGAAAGAAAAGCAGTGATGAGCTGAAGGCTTGGGACTTGGCTTTTCTATAAATATTCACCTATGTACAGTGAAGATATTTCTAATACAAAGAAGACCAATTTCACCAAGTATGTTTAGGAACTAGCAAATCACTAGACCAAATGTTTTCACAAATTGTTCCCTGGCAAGCTTTTGCTTTTGGCATTCTCTCTGGTTATTAAAAAATATCACCTTCCCTACCTCCTGATAGGTTCTTTCCCAACACTGTTGACTCTAGGTACCACAGAAACGCCTACAAACACTCAGCTATGTTTAGCATGTATAGACAAGTTTTCATCTGTAGGGCTCAACATGCTCACCGAAGGAAGAAACAGACTTTCATCATCCATGGAGAAGATTCTTATCACACAGATTGTTTGATCAAGTAAAGGGCTTTTTCTTCAGCCAGCTAATATCTTCTCTACTGAGCAGCACTGCTCATGACAGCAGGCTGTTTGCATAGCAAGGCACTGCTTAACGTGGGTAAGGGCACTGCAGTCCAGCCAAGTGCAACTTGCCTGAGTTGATGCAAATTTGTAGGAGAGCCAAGTAGATGGATTCTCGAGATAAGCAGCAAAAATGCCCAGAGCCAAAGAAATATTTTAAAAAGAGAAGTTTGTGGATATGCAAATGGCTGTTGAACTAAGAGAGCAGTTAAATACAAACAGATTGGACACTGATGTCCAAGGCAGGGGGAATGACACCCACCTCTCCCCTTGTAACAAAGAAATTGAACACACTACAGTGAATATGAAAGGTAAAAGCTTAAGAATTGCTAAAGTAAAGCTATTTCTTCACCTCTTTACTGCTTCCATCTCTCTGCTGAGCCAGGTTTGATGAATCTTTGTACGTAGTTAAATTCCTGTTGAAGTAGGAGTTAGGAACATGGATAAACACATTTTTAGTATAATTTATTTACTTACAGAGGTCCTGTTTCACTAGGCACATGAACAGTGAAAACTACCACTATGTTTCTTCCAATAGAAACATCTTTGTAACGCCTCACTTGTTTCCACAGGTAAACAGCACTCTCTTGGTCTCAATCTCTCTTTAACATATCTGTTTATTATACCATTTCCTCCTCATCAGCAACATCAGGTTTTTCCCAGCACTAGGAAACCACACAGGACAAATCCCTTTCTTTAAGCTCACCTTGCTTCAGTGACTGACCTGGCCAAATTACAGCTAAGCTGGTACCAGAAAAAAGCTTGGGTCATGATACAGAATTGTTCACAGCTGGCTTCCTTTGACAAGAAGCCTAATCATCTCTATATAGTCCATGCGTTCTTGTTTGCAATCTCCTCCCCTTTCTTTCTCTTCTACAAGGGACAGCAAGAATTACTACTCCATCTTTCCAGACTTGATATTCTTATCCACCCTCCAGGAAGACATTGCCATACAACGTCATCCAAACAGTAAAAAGAGAACTGTAAGAAGTACTAACTGTGTAATGCAAAGCACCGAACTGCCTAACATTCCTGTATCTCTTGGATGTTATTTCTCACCAGCTTGGGCCAACATTTATTTTCTTGGAGTATTTGGAAAGAAGCTGTCATTCACAGCATTAGTCACCATAAGATACAGAGGGATTCTAGAAGATAAGCTGTGGTGGTGGGATGATACTGGTTTAGCTTCCTTTATCTCAACAGACTGATAAAGCAATGTTTGTTGGATAGTCTGGTTCTCAGACAGTCTGGTGCTTGCTTGCCACTCAGCAGCCTCCACTTCCAGATTTTCATAAGAGGGGCCTTCTTCAGATGAAGTGCAATGCTCCCTGTGTATGACAGCCACTAACTTGCTACGGTGAGAAGCTAGAATAGAGGGGGACCACACTGTGAATTAACGCATGAACTGCACAGGGGTACTGTGTTAACAACATGGAGTGGAGGAGTTAGATCAGGCTGCAGGGCAGGCAGGTGGCAGATGAGCCTGCTGGAGTTAAAATATGCCAGTCAGCTACATGGGCACAGGTAGAAGTCAGTGCAGACCAAGTCAATGCTGAAGGGAAAATACCATGCTAGCAATGGCCCCATATCTTCATCTGTGAAACGGACAGAACTAACATGTTAGTACTTTGCAGTGGGGCTACCAGAATGAATGTGTTAATGTCTGGAAGTGCCCAGTGCTGCAGGAGTTGTGTCTTCTCTGTAACTTAGAAATAGCACAGAGTTTAGTGCCCTGCAGACTGAGTACCTAGCCAGCGCCAAATGCTGGAGGGCACAAGGGGTTGGTGCTAGACAAGGAGGGCTTTTTTTCTTGCATAGTAATTTCTTTAGATCAGTCTTTTTCTTAGCCGTGTCAGCAGAGTTTAGCCCAGTGATATATTTGGAGTTGAAAGGTTGTGGCTTTTGTCTCCTTTGTCTCTGTTCTGGCACACAGGGATTATGCATTTCACTCAGTGACAGTACGTGTATTCATTGGCATTGTCTGCTGTTGACCATGGGAATCAACCTGATTTCTTTATGCTCTAATTTGGAATTTTTGAAACCGGGACGAGGACAGGAAGTTGACTGTCACTAAAGATTTTTAACATCATTTCTCCCCACCCCACCCCGTCCCAAATAAGGAGCGGAAAAATTATACTTCGCCTAGGTCCTCAAACACAGCTTTGCTTTTGCTCAGATGTTATGGAGGAACTTCATCATAACAGAAGTAGAATTAGTTTACATACTTTCTTTTTTTTTTTTTTTTTTTCCCTAAGGCATTGAAAATATTAACACTGGCTCTGCCTGGCCAGCATTTAATGTCAGCATCTCATCATTTCTGCCAAGTGCAGCGCTTACTTTGAAAAGTCTTAAAAGTGGCTCTGTGAAAGTGATGCTGGGGTACTTTGTTTGCTCCTCTTTATCCCTCTGGGGTAAAATGGGTAGGGGTAGTGGCAAACAGCTGATTATTTTTTTGGCTGCCAGATCTTAAAAACATCAGACATTCTACCAAAAATAAACCTGGAAAGGTCAGCTGACAGCCTGATGAAGAAAGCAAATGTGTTGTCATCTTCCTGCAGCAGGAGTAGCTGGATGTCACTTCAGGAAGAAAAGGGTTCTCAGAAGCCTATTTTTTCTTCTTGTCAAGCCAAAATTTGCCCACAAAGAAAACCCTCAAATTCCATCAGTGCTACTGTCCCCAGTTAAGTAGCATTTAAAAGAATACCTTTTAATCAGCTTTATAAGTGCTGCCTTTCAATTTTACTCAGTGTCCTTTTTGACAGAAGAAACCAGGACAAGCAGCCTTCCTGCTGTGTGCTACCTGTTACTTTATGTGAACTACTTCCATACCTGCATTAGGGTTTTATTTGATTCCAAAGTTTTTTGGAAAAAAGAGCACACAAGGCTTCAGATGAAAGGATTGCCCAGTCACCACTAAATAAACTAAAAAGTAATGGAAAAATACAAGGCCTTTTCTATTTATTTATTTAAACTCCCCTCTACACACCAGCAGAAAGCACATCAGGCACAATCATCCTCAGCGTAAGGGGGTTCAGATAGAGGCTTTTATATCACCAGTTGTGAAAATGGGTGCTACTTGCACGTATTTGAAGATCACCCTCAAAGATACAAAGATCATGGCTGTTGCTTCCTTTTCTGAGTAAAGCAGCAGAGAAAAAGGAAGTAAAACAGGAATGAAAATATTTGGTGGGGATGCTTCCTGAAATAACCTATTTAGCTAAAAGGGCACTGTTAAATATTTTTAAACTAGCACCAGCTAATTAAACAATTAAAGGTTGCAGAACTTGCCCTGAATATAGGGTCAGGTGCTGAAAGACTCTTTTGTAAATGGAGTAAACTGATGTGGCTAGATGAAAAACAAATTATATATATGATCACAAGCCCTCAAAAACCAGTCCCATGTAAAGGACTTTTAGAAAAGAAAAAAAAATAAAAAGAGAGAAAGTAATAAACAGTGAACCATTCAGTCTTCATCTCAACCAGGAACAAATTCTTCTCTTACTTTTGCACACTTTTTTTCCTGCCAATAGCAACAAGATGAAAACGAAAGGGCTCTTTAAACCAGTTGTTTCAGATTTGCATAGTGCAGCCCTACAACCCTAGGTGAGATCAAAAGCACGAGCTCACACGACACTTCCTCCTCAAGGTGGCTGGAAAACAGAATGAGAAAATCCCAGACCAAGTTACACAACTCAAGAAGGGTAACTCTGGTCTTTTAAAATGACAGTCAGAAACAGCCTGTTTTGTCACTTGGTTTGGATGCTAGAGAGAAGAGAATGAGAAGTCAACAACCACCTGAACTCCTAAAAGAGCTAATACAATTACCCATGCCTTAGAGCCCTGCTCAAACTGAGGACTTTGGAGTCAGATGACAGGAAATGTTCAGCAAATGCAAGTGTCTGGTTGGGATAACTGGCCACTCTGCCGGAAAGAATGGAAAATCAAAACAAAGCAGCTGTATTAAAAGGGCTCACCTACACATATGGGTGACAATTACAGGTTTCTTAGCACCCCATGGCAGCAGAACTTCAGACTGTATTGGCAGTGGCTCTTCTTGTTCCGTGAACAATTTCAAAATATTTCCTGATCCAAATAAATTGTCAAAGGACCAAATACTTCTCATCCACTGAAATTAAAACATTTTCTATTTGAATCACCAAAACATTTCATTGATACCCATTAAGTACATCAAAACAATTTTGAGTGCAGTTAAAAAAAAAAAAAAAAGGTATTTTGCTTACCTTTTCAAAGACAAGTTCTTTTGCATTTGAAAAACATATTTTGTAGCCTTGAAACTTACTTTTTTTTTTCCTGTATTGTGAATCAAGAATACTTGAAACCGACTCTTTCAAAGTTCTTATGAGAACTTAGTTTCCCAGCAAAAACTAAACATTTAAATGAGGCCTGCTCTATAGGAACAATTGCCTCCCATCTCTATCATCCACATCACCCCTTTTAACATGACCAGCCTCAGAGAAGAGGATATTCTCCTTTCAATTTATGCAAGACCCTACAGAAATAAAGAGTTCTTGTACCTGCTGTTTCTAAAGCAGTACAGCCCTGCATATCTCTGATTTGGTTATCTAAGCATGTTCTGTACTTTCTAGGACTGTAACTAAGCCAGGAGCAAGGTAGGCACAGTCCCTCCTTCAATACAGCTCACTGAACAGAGTTCTTTCTGCAGGGTCTTTTGTGCTGGCCCTTAAAATCCTGTCCCCTCTGCCCAAGTGCTAATGATCCCATGGTGTTTTGCAGAGTTATTGGGGTTGTCCTTAAACAAAATCCCACTTCATTTTCCCTTTTTGGGCAGAAAGCCCAGAGCTAATTGGACGCAATCTCTCTCTTCTTCAGTGGCTAAATGTAATGCTGATGTGTGCATATAATGTGGGAATCACGTTAATCATAGGCGCACAGATTTCAAAGCCAAGAGCGCTGGTTGTGATGACCTAGTCTGATCCTCGGCCTAACACCAGGCAGAGAATTTCTGCCAGTGATTCCTGCCTCAAGCCCATGATTTTGCACCTCAGTTCCCATCTGTATAAACCTAGCTGCAGCTTCCAGACACTGGGTTTGTTATGCCTCTCCCTGCCTCATAAAAGAGATCTTTGTTCCCAGAAACCCTCTACCACACTAAAGTCTTGTGGGCTCTGACCAAGTCACCTCTTCACCTTCCCTTTGCTAAAATGAATAGATTAAGCTTCTTATATCTCTACCCCCAAGGTAAGGTTTCCAGGCTTTGAATTATTCTGAGAAAAGACCTCATAGACCTACACTCTTCATATCTCACAAAAATCTCAAAGATATGAGGCTCCTGCACTATGGGCTCTCCAAAGGCTGCACAGTTAATCATTCAGAAATTAATCATTTCAGCCTTCCAGTTGGATCCACAGCCTTTGCTCTGAACCCAGGCATGTGTGTTGTGTTTTTAGCTCCCATCACCTCATATTTCTCAATTTATGCAGCAGAATATCCCTCTGCCCAAAGTTTTAAATGGGTCTGAGCAGCTGCACATAAGTAGGGTTGTGGGTCCATGTTCAGAGGACAGGCTTGGAAACTTCATTTGCACCCTTAACCAAGGACTTAATAGAGGTAATCTGTAAGGAGGATTTAAGCAATTAGGTGGGATAACACATGAAGTCTTGGCTGTTCTGTTTGAGACTTGGCTTGTTATTTTGGTCTGTTATTGCTGACTTGGTCTTTTAAAAAGAAAACTTAGCTGAAAGAGCTGCTCACAGTGCTTCCTGTTACCCTGCTTGACCTGCCATATGTGTATATGCATCAAATGCCAGCTTACCAAATGCGCTGTTCCAGTAATTACTAGCAAAAACCCATGTAATCCATGTCAAACTAGCCCTAATTTTCATGGCAAGATTCCCAGGTTTTGCAGCGATCTGGTGCACCAGCAAGATCTCAAGCACTTCGTACACCATGAGACATGAAAACATTGTCAAGGGGTTCATCGAGAAATTAATAAATACTTAATGAGGAATTCCCTTTGCCCTAGTCTCTTAGTTTCTGTCTTGGATAGGTAATATACACACACAACTTCAATCTTCATAATTCTTGCACATAAAATCTGATTTTCACAATGCAATTAAGAGAGCAAGAGCATTGGAGAGTGTAACAGAGATGCTTAATGGCCACCTAATTCTTTTAAGATGTCTAAGATACTAAACAATCCATACGAGATGCATATCATAGGGAAAGGGTCAACAAAACAGCTGTCTAAATTGCTGTAAACAAGCTAGTGAGAATTTAAAGCTCACTTTCAAAGGTTTGCTTTTCAACATCTTTTTTTGTTGTTAATTTCCATAATTTCCTATAATTTAATAAATCAAAAGGGTATCAGAATAAGTGTAAGACCCCTTTGCAATACACAAGTATTTCACCTGCTTATATTTACCATATTTGTATTTTTAAAAACTTGGAGGAAGAGGAAGAAAGGAACTTGGCAAATAGAGCAAGCAAAACAGCATCAGCTTTTTTTCACTAAAAATTTTCAAAAGCACATTTTTCAACAAAACATGTTTGTAAAAATACTGCTCACTTTTCATTGTATCACTGAAAATGCATTGGGTACAAATACAGAAGATCATACAGTTTGAAACTGTTATTTTGGGCTATCTGCAGACTCAGAAAAAAAATGTAAGGTTATTTGCACAGAGAGTAGACTAGATATTTTTTTCCTTTTCTATATATGCAAGGATTCTTAACCCAATTCTTGACTCAGTGGTAAGGTATGGACTATATCTTTGGCGTACATTTGGCATTATTATTTACTCTAAGTGTAACATTACTTTTTTTTCCTCACAAAAGTCTGAGACAGACAATCTGTTGCCTGCCTCCTTCCTGAGTGTGAGGTAATGCTTACATCCACTGCTCAAGAAGAAACCTAGGAACCAGAGAGCTATTTGTTCAGCTTTTTCAGCACAGTTGAGCCAGTGTTTTCATTTTCAGCATGCTTTTCATTAAACATCACTAAAGCCTTTTTACTAAATCTGATCTTGTGATTTTTGCCATTGATGAGTAGGAGCAGAACCCAGCAGAGCAAAGTGATGTAGCATTAGGGTATTGTTTCAAAAGCAACATCTAAATGTGACGGCTGCTCCATTGTCTGGCTCTTTAAACCTAGCACAGGATTTTCCTTATGGGACAGTGCACCAGTAAAATAAATAAATGGACTGTAATCTAAACTCCAAAGCCCTCTATAAGATGTTATTGTGTTCCAGGCTCAGCAATAATAGGAGAGACATCACATTACGGGCAGACATCCACTTCTGCACTTTCGGAGAGATCAAAGCTTGTCTTGTCTGCAATAACTTTGGATAGATGAAAGATAGCTCGAGCCAGCATGGTCTAAAACACAGCAAGGGAAAATGTCATCAACACCCTACAGGATAATTTAAGTCCCAATTTCTCCTCAACACCTCGCAAAGAGAAAAGCCTGAAAAACAACATATTTATATGGCAGCTGTAAGGACTTGAGCATGGGAGGCAAACCGCAAGTGGAAGAAGCAGCACCACAGAAGTGCTCACACCTCTAGGAGACACTATAAAATGGAGAGAGAAAGGAGAGAAAGCTGAAATGCTTTAAAATTAGCTTAATTAACACAACACAAGCGCCCCACACTTTCTACAGAAGAGCCTCAAAGTGAAACGCTTCTTTGTAATCCTTGTTCTCACAAAAAAAAAAAAAAAAAGAAAGAGGCACAACTTGGGCAGGGGCAGCTTGAGCCAAGTGGCGCACCATCAGCAGGTGCAAGATCAGAGTCTTGTGGACTTTTAAACTATCACAACTCAACCTCCAAAAACAACCCTAAATTTGTGAATTAGGAGCTCCTGGGGATGCTCCTGAGGGCTGCCAGCTTCCCCACAGGAAACCTTGGCTGTGTTTTCTGCTGTGCTAAATGATGATGTGTGGGCTGTAAAGCTGGATGTTAACACAGAAGCAGTATGCACTCCTATACAGGCGGAGGAGGGACTCAGCCCTTTCTTCCTCATTAGGGACAGTAATGCCTCTGGTGAATCAAGCACAGAACAACTAGGTCTTGCTCAAAAGACACTGACATTAAGCAGGACACATGATCCTTTTTTTTTTTTATGGCCAGGGCTCTTCAGTGTTTTTATAAGTGATTTGGATGTAGGACTAGAAGGTGTTTTGAGCAAATTTTCCAACACCACCAAACTTGGAGGAGTTGTGGACTCAGATGAGGGTGGACAGATTGGAGAGCTGGGCAATCACCAACCGCATGAAGTTTAACAAAAGCAAGTGCCAGGTCCTGCACCTGGGACAGGGCAACCCTGGCTATACATACAGACTGGGTGACGAGACACTGGAGAGCAGCCCCGCAGAGAGGGATCTATGGATTGCAGGTGACAGCAAGTTGAATATGAGCCAGCAGTGTGCCCTGGCAGCCAGGAGGGCCAACCGTATCCTGGGGTGCATCAAACACAGCATTGCTAGTCGGTCGAGGGAAGTGATTGTCCTGCTCTGCTCTGGTGTGGCCTCACCTCGAGTACTGTGTGCAGCTCTGGGCACCACAGTAGAAAAAGGACATTAAACTGTTGGAGAGTGTCCAGAGGAGGGCGACGAAGATGGTGAAGGGCCTGGAGGGGAAGACTTATGAGGAGCGGCTGAGGTCACTGGGCCTGTTCAGCCTGGAGAAGAGGAGGCTGAGGGGGACCTCATCATGGTCTACAACTTCCTCGCAAGGGGGAGTGGAGAGGCAGGTGACCTATTCTCCGTAAACACCAGTGATAGGACCCGCGGGAACGGGGTTAAGCTGAGGCAGGGGAAGTTTAGGCTGGACATCAGAAGGAGGTTCTTCACTGAGCGGGTGCTTGCACACTGGAACAGGCTCCCCATTGAAGCAGTCACTGCACAGAGCCTGTCTGAATTTAGGAAGAAATTGGACTGTGCACTTAGTCACATGGTCTAAACTTTTGGGCAGACCTGTGTGGTGCCAGGAGTTGGACTTGATGATCCTTATGGGTCCCTTCCAACTCAGGATATTCTATGATTCTGTGACCCTCCTCTTTTTGCTGTTTCTTTGAGGGCTGGGGGCTGACCTCACGTAATCTGTACAGGTCCTGCCTCATGGGACAGCTAACACATAAGGCCTGATTGTAATATGTATCTTCAGTCAAATCATTTCATGACAGGCTAGTTACATACTAATTTTTGCATCTTTGAACTAGCATATCACAGTATTTTCTATCAAAGTGAAATCCTACTGCTGACCTGTGTCTCTCTAGCAAGTACTTACAACATAACAAATGTATTCTTCATGCAGCATTAAACAGTCAGCCACAGCCCCTTCACGCTGTACCTTGCCTATTACAGGCATCCTGCAAAGCACTAGAAGCCATATTTCATTGAGCTCAACACATCAACCACCCCAGTCTTGCTCAAGTGCAGCCACAGATAGAACTGAGTTACTTGCAGAAGAACAAGGACAATTAATTAAATGTAGCATTTGTCCTGTAGTGTAATTTAGGGTCCCAGTGCCAGACAAGAATCTTGATATGCTAGGTGCCACACAGAAACAGAGCTAGATACTGAGTTTTACTCCCCTGGGTGGTGGTGGGGAATAAAGATAAAATACAATGCCATACAATTATAGAAACAGGGCCCTTTGAGTCAACAGCCACCCAGTATTTACATCAGGCTATATGAAATGGGTTAAGAGGACAATACAGAACACCCAAATGCAGCAAGACAGAAAAAAAAAAAAAAGTAGATGAAAATACAACTGACTGCATTTAGCTGAAAATTGTCAAGATTAAACAAAGAATTTGCATTGGTGGTGATGCACAAAAGCATGAGTGGAAATGCAGTGAAGTTTTAGGATCTGTTTTTTCCAGTTTTCACCCCTCCAGCCCATTTTTAAGAGTCTTCTCTAGCAATAATTCCACAGGCTCTAAGTTGCTAACACTCAACAGTCCTGACAGCTAGAGGCTGATTTCCCTACCCCCCTTTTCTCTAAGGCCTAATATAAGTCTCCTTTCTAAACTTAGGCCAATTTATTGCCTACCCCACCGTGACCCAGAGAATTGATCACCATCCTGTCTGTAACACCCTCAGACAGTTCTGAAAACTGGCATGTTTCCCACTCCTGCTCCTGCCATATTCTCTTTTTCCAGACTAAACAAAACTGATTTTCTCAGCCTTTACTCACAGGTCATGTTTTCTAAGCCTCTTATCATTCTTGCCACTCCAGTAGTGACTTGAATGTTTGTCTACATCTTACTGACAGCGCAGTGCATCCAGAGGAATGTTACAGTATGGAGTAGATTTACAAAGAAGGGAGAATATTGCCGCACTGTAAGAAACAAATTTAAATATCAGGTGTAGGAGTTATCCCATATTGCCAGAGATTGATTAGGTGAGACCAAAAATACTGTTTCTACCTTGGTTTCTTCTGAAGGGGAGGTAGATGGAAAAGGCTGCAGTGGTGGCCATTTCATAGACTTGTGCTTTCACAAAGAACTCAATTACTAAGGCAGACCTTCCCATCTCTTGAAGGGGGTCATATCAGTGGGAAAGCTGGAGCAGAGTCAAGGAGCCTGCGGTTCATAAGCCTTAGGTTGAGTGGCACTAGAATATCTTCACCTGATGCTGATAAAAAAAGCATAACAATATTCCACAGGCGCGCACACCCTGTAAAGCAAGGCTATAGCAAGAACAGTATGCCCGTCCTGTTCAAAGGAGTGTGGTGGAAGAGCCCCTCAAGCTGGTGTGTGCTCTGCTGGTTCTGAAGCAGAGGGCAGTACTGTTATAGCCCACATCTTCCCGGAGAAAAGAAAACAACCTGATGTGCCACCTTTCGGGGCCATGGAATATGCTCCTTGCACAGCTTGTCAGCCTTGTCTAGTGTAAGCCCAGCTTGGTTTATAACTATTTTCAGGTGATGGGTTTGGAGTGGGGTAAACCCCAAAGCCTTCTTATGGAAAGGAGCTCCAGTGGAGCATTATCACCTAATCCATGGACCATCAAAATCACCTAATTTTTCTCCTGAGTAGGCTCTGAGCTGAATTTGCTTGGCACTCTGTATCATGCAGTAAAAGACCCCAGCTGAGGAAGCAGCCTATTCCCCTCCCTCATTTCCCCCCCAACCCCCCCTTCAAAAAAAAAAAAAAAATCATAGGGACACACACAGCTCTGTCCCAGTCTGCTATGGGAGCTCACTGGGTCTCTTGCCAAGGCTATTTATCAGCATCAGCTCTAAGGAGCAAAGCCTGAGAATTTTTCACAGAATGAGTTGAAAAACTGAGAAATTGTGTGTGTGTGTGGGGGGGGGGGGGGGGGAACAGTCAAAAAACCCTATAGCAACTGTTTTCCCTTTAAGTCCTAAAGGAAAGTTTGAGACCACAGTTTATTTATCATTTGATTTTATTCAACCTTTACTATGGGAAATAAAGGGGAAAAGCTAGGATTGTCTGGAATAGGCTCAGAGCCAAACTACACTACTGAGAAAAGGAAAAACAGGCAGAGTAGCCACATGCACATGCGATTAATTCCACCAATACTTTACTTGACCACATCAATCCCCACCCTGTACACCCCAATTACTGCCTCACCCATTTCAGACCAGGAATTATGCTGTGCTGCTCCTCCAGCAACCCCATGGGCTCAGCCCAGTTCTCTGTTCCCCTGTTTCTTTAATCATTTACACTAATACTGGGAGTGAGTAGAAGGCTATCAAGTCAAATACCAGAGCTTCAGCTAGTAGAAATCAGATCACCACCACCAGTGTTAAAGACTGTGCTGGGGATCTACCCTACAGCACACCTCTTCATGTGAGAAGACACAGGGAAGAGGGGCCTGTGATTATTTTCCAAGCCCACCTCAGTTCGCCTAGACATCCATCAACACTTTTCCAAATATTCCTTCACCCTGTCTCAGTTCTCATCTCCAGCAGCATTTATAAGAGGCCTTCTGTCTGCTCAACTCTTCACCCCATAGAAGACTCTTTCTCAGTGCTTCTTCTTCTGTGGGTGTTGGAGAAAGGAAGGTGTGCTTCAGGTTCTCCTCCTGCTTTGGTCTCACCCTGTGGGAGAATTTCATTCCCACCATTTCCAAAAAATAAAAAAATAAAAATCTATGCAACAGAAGACTGAATGGTAAGCATCCTGTTGTTGCCCAGCTGCCATTATTAATTTATATTTCATGTAACATATGAAAAAAAAAAAAACATCATCCAGGAACAAAAAAAAACACCCTGAAACCAGAGCTTAAGCAATAATATTATAATAGGTAAGTCTCTTCTTCTGGAAATGTGGGTTTTAATAATGTACAGATGGAAAATATGAATATCCCTCTGCATATTATTTTCCTCACTGCATTTTACTTGGCAGCTCAAAAACTTGTAGCAGGAAGACAGCCATATAATTGCAGGGGTCAGTTCAAAGCCTTGTGCTTTGCAGATCATCTGGTGTTTGACCTACACACAACTGAAAGCCTTGGCAAGAACTCTACCCTGTGATTTTTAAGATCCATTAATGAAATCAGTATCTTTGTGAGCACTCTGCACATACACATTACACCTGAAACACACACAGTTCAGGTTCTGTCAAGAATTAGGTTCCAGCTGATACCATCCACAAGCAGCAGCAGCAAGAAGCTGAGCATCCTGCACTGACCATGCTCACTGACCAAACGCAAGTCTAAGTGACAGCTCAGGTTAATGAGCTGACACATCAGGCATTTCTCTGAGGTTTTAAGTAGAATACAGTAATTAACAGGTCAGGCAGCCTGAAGCACACACAGTTATGGCAGCTCAGCTGGCCTGAGATAAGCAGGTAAATGGTGATAACCTGACCACCTGTCTGAGCTAGAAGGTGTCAGAATCTGGCTCCCCAGGAATGATTTGTATGAGTATGAATTGAATTTGATCTTCCTGTGGTCCTTGCCTAGCAAGGGAACAAGAGCATTATTTATGATGTACATGTAGAGAGCATCTACATCTGTATCCATAACCTCCCATTGTGCTTCAGGCGCACTCAGCCGATGCAGATGCAGCCCACTCAGCTCTCCAGGGGCCTGGGATCACACATGTGATCATCAGCCAAAAGATGTTGTGTTTTTCTGCCTACATAAGCCAGCACTCTGCTCCTGCCAACAGCCATTCTTGTTTATTCTATATCTGTCTGTCTTTCTTGGCACCTTATGTTATAGTGTCTAAAAGCCAGCAAGGCACAAGCAGTTGGAGGGATCAACTCATTTCATTAAAGTGCTCAAATAGACAGCAGGTGGGTAATAGCTTTTGGTCAAAAGCCATGCTAAGAAGGCACTGAAAATGAAGGCTTGAAGACCAGCTACAGATCTTGAAGTGCCTAGTTGCCAATCCAGACAAATTTAAACAAACCAAAATCTTAAAAAGCAATCTCCTCAGGCACTGGAAAAATTCAGACCGCACTGGGGGGTTCAGGATTCACATTGTGACTCATCCCAGGTGACACCGTATGCTTTTATTCGCTTACTTTCCTCATAAACAACCACTTGATGTTTCAGGATAAACATCTGTCAGGAAATAGATCATATCCTATAGGAACAGAAGGAGGAAACTAAGCTTTGTTCATGAAATGCTAAGAATGTATTTTTAATGAGGGGGCCTGTGGCAGTTTCCCATAATTAGTTTACAGGAATATGTCAGAAAGGCTCTGGCAGGCTACTCAGTGCTCATATATCTGCATGATTGTGAAGTGTTCCAGGGTCCCTTCAAAGGGACTGGACCAGAGGCAAAAATAGCAGGATGCCCTTCATGTGGTAATCCCAGCCTCTGCATACCAGGAGGTATCAGGAATCTTAATGAGGAATCCACTCACTGGAGACTTTTACTTCTAATCTACACCATGGGCAAGAGGGGAATGAAGGAGGGAAGTAAATAAACAGAAGTGTGCTCACATTCTTTGACAGAGCCAAAATGCACTTCCAGAGTCTTTAATGTTCCCTCATTGCTCACCAGCCATGACCCTGTAAGACAGAAGAAATCAGTATATTCATCATGAGAATTAAGGCCAAGTTCCCAGGCAAAGTTAAATCCAACTCCACTGGTGTCACCTGCGCTTTCTGTTCAGAAAGAGACCTGATTCAGAGAGGCAGACTCACCCTTAATTCAGGCTTGCAGCACTTGAAAACTGTTTGAATAGGAAAGAATAGCAGCTGCTTGTATGCCTGGGAGGGAGAGGCTGGCTTTTCCTCCAGGAGAGGCTGTTTTTGTCCTAGTCAGTGGGATCCCATTGGGTTTGGAATGTAAAAATTGTTTCTTCCCATGAAGGTGTGAACACTCATATAGCAAATTTAAGACTACAAAAATAATAAAAAAAACATTGATGCCACTTAAAACAAACAAAAAGAAACAACAACTTGAGGGTTAGTTGGTTTTTGTTTGTTTTATTTTGTTAAGTTGCCCACCATAAGGTGTAAGGGAGTAACAGTCATTTTTACTGCTGCCTGCCCTTACAGCCCCTCAACGCTCCTCCTCTCCTGCCTCCCAAAAAGCCATGAAAACATTTCCTTACTCTCTGCTTGCTATTTCCTCAGACTGAAGAGGAAACGTGAGCAAATCAAGACTGAGGAATGAATTATATTGAAACAGCAACATAAGTACTACTATTTCTCAGTAATTTCCTTCAAACCTTGAATCCAAAGACCTTAAGAAGTTTCACACAATCCTGATTTTGTATGACAAGTGCAATTCCCCTTTTCAAAGGGAGGGGAACTAAGCCAGAAAGTGAGAGACAGTCTCCTAAAATCCTGATCTCGAAGAAAAGGATTATTGTGGGAAAAGTTTTTCAGTGCCCCAGTCTGCAAGTTAACACTGAGATAATTAAGTGTTCCAGAAATGGAGCTCTTGTATGAGAAGTTATATTTCCAAGCTATTTAACAATTATTCTCCTTAAATTAGCTGTCACATGTTTCTCAGCATTAAAAGCTGAGTGTTTTTCAAGTTTCAGGCAGGATTATTTATTTCATTCTCACATTCAAATCAAAATATATATTCCCTTCATCAGCTGGATCAGCTCGTATCATTCATCCATTTTTAGTCATGAAATCATCCCCCCCCCCCCCCCCTTGTAAGTTATCAGAGTCCCTGTGCTTTTGGGGAGTACAGTGTGACAGAGGACAAGGAGAATAACGTAAGCATATTCAGTGAAATTCAAGGATGAAAATCCTCCTTCAGAACTCCTCTTGAAATAAAGAGAACAAAGATTGTGCTTCAGAAAGTCTGTTTAGAACATATAGAAAACGTGATTTTAACTCCATTTTGGAAGCATTTATCCAGAAGTAACACAACCTGTGCACACAAAGAAGAGTCAAGCCTCTTTTAATGTTTCATTTCTATAGAAATTGTCATAGCTCTGTCGGTGAGAGACCTTGAGACCATTCCACTGATTCATTCAGGAGAGGAATCTATACCAGGCTCAACAATATTACCTTCTCTTCCACCATTTTTGCCTTCCATAAAATGAAAATACTTCCATATGTAAGACACTTAGAAAATTACAGGGGAAAAGAAGGAAAAAACAAACAAACAAAAAAAACTGAAAGACAGTAAACCATTATCCAGATCACTTACCACTATGTAGACTCAAGGACATCAAGAACTGATTCCCAAGGCAATGTCTGCTGAAGCTAACAGAAGGATTCATCTTTCAAACTCAGTTGAAAGAAGTTATCTAATATTTTGCACTTACCTCCACCTAAAGACAACTAAAGCTTAAATAACCTCAGTGAGCTACTATCTTTAATTCTCATTAGAGGCTGAATGGCAGGGCCCAGCTGGGAAAGGCAATCCGCTAACTTCTCACCAGCTGGCAACAATCAGGAACTAAGTGCATGGAAGGAGTGAGTGCTTCACTTCAGACACTTGAATGAAGTAATGCTTTACAGTGCTAATGTAAATACAGTTCAATAGAGAGGATCCTGGCAGGAAGCCACTGTAAGGACATAAATTCGTGGTGCTGGAAGACCCGCTTGGCTTGGCCTGCTGAAGTAGTTCACAAAGCAATCCAGCATTTCATATAAATAAACTTTTTACCCAGGTAGTAAACCAAGAGGAAGGCTGGATTTTTCTATCAGATGTCATGATTTCACAGATGGTTCCATTTCCTCCACAACTCACCCCTGACCTGAAAAACAAGTGAAATGAAAGAGGTTCTCAGATGTCTGAGTTATTTCAGGTAGACAAGTCAACTGAAGAGCACACAAAGCAAATGAGAAACTGTTCTCTTTTTGCTCATTCTCACATCACACAAGATAGTAATTTATACTGTTCCCAAATTAGGAGATTTGGGATGTGAATACGTATCTTTAGTGGCTTCTCCAAAGAGGAGGAGCTTTCCAACTGTTGCTCAAAAGAGAAGCCATTGAATCTTCTTGGATTATCACTTACTGACATTTCTCTAGCCCTGCTGTTTGCCTCTTGCAAGCTCTTTATAAATACTATTTATAAATACTTTATAAGTACTTGGGAATTCATCCATTACCCAGTTCAACTGTCACAGAAAGAGCACTGGAGGTGGCTGATGGCTGTAGGTACGTGTGCTCACTGGCCTCTGCAAACAGTCCGATGAGGGCAGTCTGAACACAATGGAAATACCGCAGATGGGTTCAACCTTTTTGCTCCTGGTAAATCAAATACCTATGTCTTTCATCATCACTAACAGATTATGCCACTGATTCAATGTTGACTCAGTGCAGGCCCTCAGTTTTCCTTACTGTCTGTAGGCTGCTGTGGAACCCTGTAAGTTTCAAGAGATGTCAGGCTATTCCTTGAAGGCTATCCATTTCCTTTTTCAATACCTGTGAGACTGTGTGTTTCTACTTGTGACTTCACTTCAATTTTCCATCACCTATCTCCTGTAATTTGTCCTCATACTGAACTAGTGTGGTGGCAGTGCCCATGGCAGTTGTTTTCACTACCCTTGGGTTCTGCTGTCATATTTCAGACACCTCCATAGCACTGCCCTGCTTCCCAGCGGTGAGCAATACTGATGTACATCACCTCCAAATAACAACGTGTCTTGTCCTAGGGGTTTCTTATCTATATCATTCCCTATTCTTAACAGTATAATTCAGAAGGGGGTTACTGTGACTCATTAGTAGAAAGTCTCATTACTTGCTAATCCTAGGTTAATGAATTTTTGGGATCCCACTGTTTGTGACTGGATGTGCAAAATGACTGGGACGCCAGTGGTGGTGAAGTCTGACAACTGTGCTGATGGCAGTGAGATGGCTGGTAGTCACACTCAGCAGAGTGTGTACAAGGGAAGTCTTTACCTCTGTCTAAATTATCTCTTCAACATCAGCCACTAGCCCACATACCAGGCATGTAATCTGCTTTTTAGCCGAGGTTCCTTGGACAGACCTCACTCTTCTGACAGAAAGTAATCCAAACTCTAAACTACACTCCCAGGGAACCAGGCTTCCTTAGCTTCGGTGCCAGGCTGTTTCTCTTTCTTCCTGGAGCATCTATTCTATCAGAGATAAAAAGGGCTGAATTTCTCCCCACACAAACCTACTGTAAGTATCTAAGTGGTGTGTCTAACTCTTTCTATTTATGTTTTGCTTTCAGCACTGTACATACTGGTCCATGCACATTCAGTCAATCTCTGCCCTGCTTCCTTCAGCTCAAACCAGTGCCATGAACTGTGTACAAGCAGCTACTATGATTTTGTTCCCTACCCTGAAGAGTTCTGCTCATGTTGATATTTCACAGCATTTTTGTTAGGGTTAGTTTGGGGCTGTCACAGAATATTAAGCTGGAACCACATGTTTTTTTTTTTTTTTTTTTTTTTTTTAATTTACTAATTAATAATTAAATTTAATTAATTAATTAAAAATAATTAATTTACTAACCAGTGATGTACAAACACACGGCCAAAAAAAGAGCTGTTTACATCCACCTTCTCTTCAAACAAAGAAGCTATTTACTTTTCTGATTTAAAATCAGGACAGTGGGCATTTTCTTCTTAAAAAGGTAGAACCGTTTTAAGGTAGTGCAATCACTCACAAGCAAGTTTAAACTCCGATCTCCCAGCCTGGGGAGGGAGAGAAAGAGAGAGAAAGAGAGAGGGTTCTCAAGCCCCATGGAAGAAAGGGAGAATGGTCAATGCATTCAGGAACAATGGCATGTGTGGAGACTTGAAACAGTAGGGCAAGTAGAGCTACACTTAGAACCAGAGGAAGAGGAAAATGGCCAAGGTAGAAGGGAAGGTGCTGAGAAGGGGAGGTTTAGTGGTGAGTTGTAATTTGTATCCTCCATTCTGCCGTGAACTGCTCTTTAAGACCACTTTGCCTAGAAGCTGTCTGCTAGCTTTGAAGCTTGTCCTCTGCTCTCTCAACTGCTTTCCTAATGTGATCTTGGATTTTCATTCTTTTTGGTTTTCCGGTTCTGTGCACAGCTGCTTGCCAGGTTTGCTAAACTCCAAAAATCTTTCCTGACACCAGGGCTGCAGTCACTGCAATCCATGCACCATGCTCAGGAAATGGGAGCAGGATACTTGTGAGCTGACTTTTGTTATACATTCAGCAGACAAACCCACAGCTAAGCTGTGCGTTCTATGGGATGGAAAAATGGCATGAATGAGAATCCTATCTTTTGTGGCTAAGGACAGGAAAGGCAGAAATACACAGATGAGGTGATGAGAGGCCCACTAGTAGCAGCAACAGAAAAAAATAGATTTTAAAAAATGAATCATACATTCCAGGGTTCAAAATATGCAGTGTTCTAAGACTGGCTGCTTTTAACAGGACATTATGGTCATTTATATGCTATGCATTTTACATTTGAAGTGAAAAATCTTGTGCCGTATGCTTAGCAAGCTTTCCAAGGTAATACACAAGACTGCAGGAACAGCTAGATGTTTGTTCACATAGTTTCTCCCACCTCTGCATAGTCCATTGCTGATTAAGTAGAAGAGCTGTCAAGAGCTGCATCCACTTGCAAGAACAACAGCTCCGAGTCCATGCCCTGGGCAGATAGAAGGGGGAAGGGAGCTGACACTACTGGTGGCTGTTCCCAAAAGAAAGAGTGACATATCAAACCACTGAAAACCATATTTCCTACACTTTTGTCTCCGTTTGCAAACTGGGGCTACCATAAAGGTTGTCATGAGGCACGTATTTCAAAAGTGCCTTGAAGCTACTGATAGCAGAGGTCTGGATATTGCAAAATGTCAGCTTCCAGTTCTAGGATCTCAAATAGGAAATAATAGAAATAGACAACATTTATCCTCTAAGATAGGCCATAATGTGTGGAACAGAAAAAAAAATAGCATTGCCACAACAGCCCCTTTGTGAATGGCGCGACAGGGACTGAGGCTTGTATTTATATGAGTCTGCACTGATCCCCATAAAAACACTGGCCTGAGATGGGTCAGTGAATGTACCAAATGAAGCCACTATGGCATTGTTCTGCATTGTTCCACTAATGCCAAGAAAAACACTTAGCAAGACCTAGTCACATGTATTTCTGACCTGCTAGATAGCGTGTTATTACACTTGCTTCCTGGAAAAACAGAAAGGGAACTTACTTTCTACAGAACTGGATCTGTGGTTGAGATTTTGTGAGTAATATGGGCTTGCCACACAACAGGGCTTCTTGTCACTCCTGCATCACACCCTCCGAGCTTCTGTTGAAACTAGAGGCTGCCTTCTAGGGGGCACCCAGCTCGTAGCACGGGTGAGGGAGAGCTCTCCTGGGCTGAGCCCCCCCTTAGTGGCTCTGTCCTCCTCCAGCTGTAGCGTCAGCTAGTGAGGGGGATGAGGGAAGAGACGTCTGTTTCAGATTAAGGGATCAGTCCAAAACGTTCTGTTCAATGCAAAAAAAACCTACAACAACAACAACAAAAAAAAACACCCTGTCACCGTGAAACAGCCAGAACCCTTCAAAAGGGAAAGGGGAAAGGATGGGAAGAATACAGTAGATGGCAAAGTAACTTCTTGTTATGACCTGTCCAAGGATGGCCAGTGGAGAACCACGGTAAGAACAGTCATTAGAAAAGGTGTTAATTAAGTACCAAGCTTGCTGCAGGATAATAAGGGCTTCACCATTCCTCAGCATTATTACATTTTTCAAACATAAGGTTTTCATTATTCTTTAAGTAGAGGAAAAGTATAGGTTCCAAAGTAAAAATAAATAAATAAATAAATAATGCAGCAATAATTCAACATTTTCCAAAATATTAAAGTTTAAAAAGTATGGGGAAAAATGATTTGTGCCTTTCTAGACAGCTAAGGATTATAGAAGGAGGTTATTGGCTTTTCTGGATTCTGTATGACTCTTTTCCCCTATCATTCCTGACAGACTTACAAAACTTGGAAGCTTACTATGCAGCAGGCTCATCAAATGGTGAACTCATCAGTAACTTCTCAGCAAGACTTCAGTTTTAATAGGCCTCTGATTAAGGGAAAGATATTTTTGTTTTGCTCTAAAAGAAGAGCACCGATACAATTTACATATTATGTTTATTTGGAGGCTATTTTTCATGAAACATAAATGGAGTTTTTTTTTTTTTTTTTTTTTTTTTTTTTTTTTTTTTTTTTTTTTTTAATGATGTTAAAAGCAGAGGGACATTTGTGTATCATGAGGCCTCATGCCAAGACCTGAAGCTGGGGTGCAGCTGTGAGTGCCAGCCAAACTTCAACACCGCCTGGGAACAGGTTATTGCTTCAGTGGATGTTTTTATTCCTCATTTAGAATAAGAAAACAGCTCACATCCTATAGACCAAATGCCCCACTCATATCTGTTGTTCTAATTCTCATTGCTTTTAAATGAAAACATTTATTTTTCTTGCAAAACCATTGTGTGTTCAATTCACTGCAATAAATCAGGTAAAAGCAAGAGCTTGAGTGGGTTTGAGGCATCCATACGTGTCACTAGATGGCGGTGCAAAACAGTTATGGTATAGCTTAATGGCAAATCACAAGGCTGTGAAGCTTGCAATAGGCTGCTGTGCTACTCTGTGACACGCTGGAGAACCTGCTATGTATCCACGTTCACTGAACCAGGCGTGGGTACCACTTCCCATCCAGAGGTGCTCGAAGAGCAGTGCTCTGAAGAGACAGGCTACACAACCGACAGACATGAACGCAGAAAACACCAGTTTTCTTTCTCTACAGCAGCCCCTACCTACTGCTCTCGCAGGTGTAGTGAGAGCCTCATTCATACCTGGCTAATCCGCTGAAACTGAGGGCAGTGGCAAAGTTAGGGCTGTTTCCATACTGAACGTGGTCCTGGCTTAGGAAATCTGTTGGGCACATTTCCAGCTTCAAGCAGATGACTGGCTCACTGTCTTCCCGTAAAGCCTGTGGTGTGGTTAAGCCTCAGAGTATGTTTCTAAAAATGATATGGGGAGGTGTTATGACTATTAATATTTGAGATCGGCTCATCAGACTTCAGCAGTTTAAAAAAAAAAAAAAAAAAAAAAAAAAAAAAAAAAAAAAA
>NC_048893.1:86744556-86746510 GCF_011077185.1 Oxyura jamaicensis
AAAAAAAAAAAAAAAAAAAAAAAAAAAAAAAAAAAAAAGCTGAGAGCTTGCCACCTTGCTGGGAGCTCTGGGAACAAGCCAGTTACCCCATCTCCCACTGTACCCGGACCAGTGCTCTCAGCTGTGTTCAGCTCCGAATTATGACCCTGCTGCCACTCACCTTCCAGTCTGCCTTCAGTTACGGCCGTGTAGCCGCACCAGCAGCATTAGGACTGGCACAGCTGAGAGGTGAGGACGATTCGGCCTGGCACAGCTGAGAGGTGAGGACGATTCGGCCAGGCCTTTGCAGTTCAGCTAACAAGTCTGGCAATGAAGGGTGAGCTGTAACAGAGCCCAGCTCTCTTCTCCCCTAGAGCTGTGCCTGTTCTGCAGGGCCAGCAGGGCTTGTTTCTGTCACTAAAAACAGGAGGCGGTCTTCTAACACACTGGGGAGCCCACACTGGAGGCTCCAAAGGTCTCACCATCACGTAGGGTTGAGAAGCATGTGAAGCTGGAGTGGGCACTTCCTATTTTACTTCTTCTTTCTGCCTGGGATGTGTGTATGTATCCAATATGCTCCACGACTGGAATGCCAGAACCAGATGGTACAGGTGCAAAAGGCTGATTGGGCTGTGCAGGACTTATTCCTCTGCCCACAAGATGTTCTCCGGTGCTCTGCCCAGCCTAGATTTAACTGACTCAGGCACCGTGAGTTCTTGCCATCTCCCTTGGGAAGTCACTTGCAAAGTTTTAATACATCGCTTCCCTTGGCCTCATATGCCTCACCCTAGACTTGCCTTTGTCCAGTGATCTTATCGCCCCAGCCTTCCCTGTAAAAAATCTGCTCTCTGGTTCCTCATATCACAGCTCACTTTGGCTTGTCATTTGCCCAGGCTTAATGTATCTACTTCTTTCACTCTCTCCTCATCAGTCAGCCTCTCAGTCTCTCAATCACTTCTGCGTTCTTCTCAAAGAGATTTAAATCTCCCCCTCTATAAATAGTTCTACTTGCTTTTCCAGTCTGCTGTTGATCTTTCCATTACCAAAATTTCTTGTCATTTTATAGCCTGCTCTCTGCTGTGCATGATGGCATGCAGATGCTAGTCATACAGATGTTAGACATTTTTGGCTACCAGTACAGCAATAAAGAGCTATTTTTCTAACACAAAAACTTGAGATCTTGCCTTAAATGAACTAAGTAATGGAGAGTCAGTTCTGAATTGGGTTTCCTTTGCTTGTTGTTGTTGGTAAGCAAAATCACATTTTGTCACTTATATTTGGGGAAAAAAATACCCATTCTTCTCCTTCATATTGTTCTTTAAAAGCTCCCTAAAGCCTCTCCTTTGCTAAGATACCCCCACACCACTGCCGATGAGCCAATTGATGTAACTTTGGCCAACGGTGTGCTAACACAGTGGCCTGGCACTCCTGCCTCCATTATATCACTGTTCCTTGAGCTCTTGCATCCATCTGCATCCACCTATTGCTTTCAGCAGAGATTACAATTTCATTGAAGAAAAGCTTTTCTTGATGTTCCAGCTTCTTGATTGCAGGTACAATAGCATCCTGGCCCCAGCCAGGCTACCAGTAGCTACCATGGATGAAATCATCAAGCCCTACTCCTTTAATTAATTCTTAGCAGTTAACAAGAATAAGCTTATATCAGTTATACTAGTGGATTTCCAAGGGTGAGATTAAGGGCAAATACTATTGATATGTCAGTCACAGTTTAGTGTCAGACAACTATTAAAAACAGATATTTGTAGACAGTTTTCAACAGAAGAGGCAATGGTAGAGGTGTAAAACTAGTGGATTTCAGTAGGTAGTTTTTGATAAATTGCAATGGAGTTAGTCCAAAATAGGATTTGGCTACTTTCTCTGGTTTGGATGTTTTTTTTTGTTTTGTTTTGTTTTTGTTTTTGTTTTTGTTTTTCTTTCTTTCTTTCTTTCTTTCTTTCTTTCTTTCTTTCTTTCT
>NC_048893.1:86746610-86863624 GCF_011077185.1 Oxyura jamaicensis
CTTTCTTTCTTTCTTTCTTTCTTTCTTTCTTTCTTTCTTTCTTTCCTCTTTTTCTTTTTTCTCTCTGGGAGGGATGGCAACTCTAATACTAGTAACACAAATGAGAATACAGAGAACAGAGTCTGTGGAAAAGGAACTAAATGAACTTGGTATCTGGTCATCTGCTTCGTATCCTGCAGAGATGTGACAGATCCCAAACAGTTTTGGAGAACACAGATACGTGGCCTCGTGTTTCTGGGGATTAGAAAATCATGCATGCACTATGGGAGCTGAAGCAAGCTAGCTACTTTATAAACACCAACATCTTGTAATCATTTAATATTAGCTGCCTCTGTAGAAAGGACACTGAAGAGAACGAGGGGACCAAATACAGTGGCATTTCCAACAGCAGTGGATGTGTTGTGCCAGATACTCTCATAGCTATAGGTGGTTCCCAGTGTAAATTAGACTTCCTTACCCCAATGATATGACTCTCTAAGACACCTAAATCATGTTTCACCCATGCCTACATCACTGTACATTTTACGCTGATACTTAAAACAATCTCTTCTTGGTAGATAGTGGTTTTCAGTCCCTTGCTTTCCATTTTGAGTGCAGAGACACACACAAACACACACACTTTTTTGTACTTGGCTGTATGATGTCTGCCATATCTTGATTCTACCAGTGCTGACACATATGCATAAAGCAACTTTAACAGTTCTGGTCATTTGTGTGTTAAAATTTCCATTGCTACTGGAAAAATCCCAGGTCACTTCCCCTCAGTGGAAGCAGGAGCTTGCTATAGTAATTATGGAAAAACTAACAACATCCAGACATGAAAATTTGGACCAATTATTTCACCTGGGATCTCTTTCACAACATATTTGCCTTCTCGTTTCTTTCTCCCTCCTCTCTAGTTTTTGGAAGGCTGTGATCCCCTTAAGTTTTCAGCTTAATCGTATCCTATAAATATGGGCAAAACCCAGGAGTCTTCACTGAAGACACGAACTTTGCCATTGATTTCAAGGCAGCTGGGTTCGTATATCAGGAACACATGTGGGTTTATATATAAACCCGTCTTTAACGTGGAGATAAGAAAGCAAAACCAGCAAAGGAAATATCGGTCTTAATTGCGTATTTTTTTCTGAAGGAATCTGTTATACAGATTTCCCTCTTTTTTTGTTTTGCTCGTTTTGGAGATTATGAATTGTCAGGGAACTTCTACCATTAATACAGCTCTCTGGGGTGAGACAACAGGGAAGTAAATGCACTTCTTTTGGTCCTCCAGGTCTGCTTGCTGCGTAGCAGCACAGGCCTCCTGCCACTGCTTCTCCTGTGACTCAGCCCATTCACTGCAATGAAACGTTGACAACATTGGACTGGCTTATCCTGCGGATTTAGAAAGAAGCTGTCTGGACTGGGAAGTCACTCTACTCACCTGTTACATACAGAGGTACCAAACTCAATGGTAAGAACTTACCACACTACAGTGATATCGGTGCTCCTAGTTCATGGGCACTAACATAAAGGTCTGCAACAATCATCTACAGGAGAAGGACAGCAACGGTTTGTCTCTGAATGCTTAAAACTAGGGATTTATCCCGTCTCTGTATATTGTAAGAGAATCAGATCCAAAAAGTGAACCTTAAAATGCTCTCTAATGTATAGCCTATCAGATGTATCATTTCAGATGTGAGCCCCTACAGGAGTAAAATTCAAGAACAGCAGCAATATATTAATAAAACATGCTTCAACCACATTTTTTTTTCTGGCAGATACTACTTTGCACTGCAGCCTAAAATATATAATGAAATCCAGATCTCACTAGTTGCTGGAATGTCCTTTGTCAATAACTGTGAAAAATGTCTCTCACCCTGCAGTGCGAAATTGAGCTGTGGAATTTATGTGCATAAGTTCTTCCACTCCTAAAATGCAATTAATCCTGAATGAAAATACTGACATTGATTGTGCATGGCAGAGACCACTCCCTACCTCTGCTGTATATCCTAATCCCTTCTGCACCTATTTTGTTTATGTGAATTTATTGCTTGTAAAGTAGACTCAGCAACCTCAGAAACCCAGCTTGTTTCTATTTTTTTATTAAAAATTAATACCAGTATTACCAAACAGGGAAAAACATCTCCTCAATGTACATACCATATCAGAGGCAGGATATCAGGGACCAGGATGCTTTCTTATTCTTTGCTTTATTTTGTTTTTCCCTAGTGAAACCAATTTAAGATTCAACTGCATTTTTAGTCTTGGGCTTTGTGGAAAACATCCACATGACACCAATTTGGGTTTGGTTCTGACCTGAGCTGAGTTTGGGTCACTGACCTAAAAAACCTACAAAATATATTTCCCAAATCCTTTGGACCAATGTCATGCCTAAAGACTTCTCACACCACTTTGCACCCTCTTCATGTGTTTTCAGTTGAAAGCACCAGAATAGTCAGCATTGTTGTATTGCCAGCTGCTGACCACTTGACATAATTTCATGAATTATGGTTTAAGAACTAGCTGCCTACATCATTCTGCACATACTTCTGCTTCCAGAAGTAGTGCAGGAAGATCACTGGATTTATGTCTCTGTGTACTTGTGCAATGATGAGATTAAGCAAATTAGCAATTCAACCCTTTTCCCAGGTGAGATTTTGCCCCTCAACAGCCACAGAAGGAAAATAAAATTCTGCAAGGAAGCAGGAAGAACCGTATTTGCCAGTTAAGCTGCATATCCAGTGCCTTCTCACAGCAAATGAACCTCTTAAAGGAGGCTATGGATGCCCATCCTGCTCTAAAAGATTTCCACAACTTTTGACTCCATTTTCTAAATATTTGAGTTTAAGCAGAACCTTGTCCATTTCCTCTCTGTCTCTCAGAGTACTTCTCCAAGGTTTTCACTTTACATCTTCAAAAAGCCCTTCTTTTTCTCCTGAGTGGCTGGATGATAGTAGGCACTATTGTTCAGTGCTAGTTCAAGGAAAAGAATTAAGAGCCCTGGGCTTTCAATGACTTGTTCTCCTTTCCCCCACTTTTATGACCCAATCTACAGGCCCCTGTGAAGTACGTGGTAGTCACAGCGCCCACTGCAATGGGTACCCCCATCCGCTGCCACCCACCAAGGGAAGATTCCAAAACTATCTGGCAGAGAAGATCTGGTTCAGCCCAGAGGAGGTGAAGGAGAGCCACAGGGTGTCACTGAGCTAGACACAGGAGTGCCTGATTCTCCTCGCATAAAGGAAAAAGAGTGACTTCCCTGGAGATGAAATTGTGTAATGCTCCTCATAGCCAATAAATTAAGAAAGCGCCATGAATGCCTGCAAGTGAGCATAAACAGCCTGACAAAAAGAGTGGTGCATTATCCGTAAATGATAATATCTCCAGCTGTCACTTTCAGACTTGAAGTGTCTTCAGTCTGACCTGAAGCAAAGGGACAGAATCACTAAATTCTTGTTCTATTTTGGTGCCTTGCCTTGCCTTCCCTGCCCTTCTCTCCGTAAAGCCATGCAGTCACCAGGGAGATGAAACTTCAGGATATGTTTAAGGGATCCTTTGACTTAAAACCATAGCAGAATTTTAATCTTCTCCATTAGCTAGTAATAAATGTTAGAAGAAAAATGTACATGCAGCCATGTAACTAGTCATTTTTATATTCATCCACAAAGCATTCTGACACGTAATCACTGAGCACAGCCCTGTTTTGGAAAGCTCTTCTGTTGCTAAACTGTAGCCGAGCCTGGTTTTTAAACAGGATCCTCCTCCACTCCTACCCCTTTAATTTTATAATCAAAACAAGTCTTTTTTTAAAAAAAAAAAATCTTGGATTTAAATTACAGGGTGCAAGAAAAAAGTTTATAAACCAGAATATTTTAGGCTAGATAATGAGACCCACAAATATGTGAGGCAAAACCTCCTCTGAATCAGCGGGCTCTGTATTCTGGCTGAATCTCATTGAAGTTCCTCTACCCATGCAGAGGAGAGCTGAGCTTTCCCTGGTAAGTGGAGAAGCTGATTGTATTGCACAACAATTCCTGCTTGATCTGATTTTGGACAAAATAGTTGTCAAAGAGATCAAACCTGGGAGATCTCTCTGCTCTGCATTAAGAACTGAAGTGCTAGTGTTTGTGCAAAGAGAGAAGTTGCATAAGCACCAGCTTCCATCCTGCTTAAATCTATTTCACACCACAAAGAGGAGCAGCAAGTGCCAGGAGAGTTCCCCAGACAAAGAAAGGGAGAAGGAAAAAAAAGCATGCTGGAGAAGAGGTGGCACGGCTCAATGTTCAGACCCATGCTAGCGTGAAACCCGGTTGTGCAGAGGTGCAAAGGTGGGCTGAGAATCCTGGCCCTTGCAGCTGATGAATTCACGGCTGTGGCTGAATTCATTCAGCCCTGCAGGCGTGTGACCTGGGAGAGGCGACCAGCTGCACTTTGTGGGACAGTCTTGAACCTCGGCATCACGAGATGCCAGCAGTACGACTTCCCTGTGGGGTTATACTTCTCCAAGAGAGGGAAGTTAGCTCCACTCATTGATTAGAGCTCACCAAGTTTCCTTTTCCTACTCATCCCAAGAAAGAAGGGGACAACTGTTTCTGTGATTGACTGAATCCTACACGTCAGCAGCTGCATCATCAAGAAAACAGTTGCAGCACGCTGTGATGGCTCTGTGAATCCCACCGGTTTGTGATTAGGTAACGTAGTTTGCAAGGCCGGCAGATGGCAATCTTTGTATTCGTTTGCTCTTGTGTAGAGCATTTTCATCTCAGCATACATAACACCAGTTGCATCAGTCAGTTTGGGGTAGGATTTGTGTCGTTCCTGGCCAGAAGATGTTTTCTTCTTCCTGGCTGACATTTCCATCCCAGATGTCAACCAGATGGAGAACAAGAAATGGGTCTATGTGAGAGCTTTCCTCTCGCCAGGCAGCCCTGCAAACTGGACACGGAGAGGTGCTAAACTCAAGGTCACCTTGAGCACAGGCCAATAATAATACCCAGATATCAGAATTTCACTGCATCTCAAGTAAAGCTCAAACCTATGGGGCTGCAACTCTGTCAGTACCTTGGGAGGCTGAGCCTCAGTTTGAAGCATTTAGTTTTAAAGTCTGTAATGTAAATGTTACGTTGCATTGTCAGTTCCTAACAACATTGCTGGGGACTCCCCAGAAAAATGGATATTTAAAAAGTGAAGATTCAAATGGGGCCACCCTATTTATCAAGAGTGCCTTTCTATTTCAGGAGCCCGATCTAACTAAGCAGGTGCTGCTCTTTTTATTATGGGTCACTGCTTTTTCAAGCCTCCCTGTATTGACTCCCTTTCCTGCTTCCATACCAGGGACCGCTGTTTACACTCTTAGTTGTTATTTCCCCAGCTGCTTGCTGGGTTAAGACCCCAGTCACATCACTAATAATAGCTTTCTTCCCCCTTAGGAAAGCGAGGAGCCAGCAGAGTTCAAGAAACCTGTCCCTCTTTTGAGGAGCAACATCTGCTTCACAGGATTCAGACTCAGTTCTCTGTCCCCCCCACTGGCATCAGCGGGGGAACCTCCACCTGCAGATCTGCCTCCCAGCTCCCCAGCCCCGCACGAGGCAGATGCTGGTCTTCCCAAGCCCCTTCCCTCCTTTCACCTTCCATGGAAGCAATTTCTCTTCCACTCTCTGGAGGACTGCCCGGAGGGCTACTGCAACAGAGAGCTTTATCACTCCTCTGGCTCTCTCCTTCTTGCTGCTGCCTTATTTCCCCAGGTTTTGTTGGACTGAGAATGCGTCCTAATTCAGGAGGCAGCTGACTGTCCTGTTAATTCCTTACCAGCTGAAACAATGCCGTCATGTGCACACCCCTTTACACACAATATATACTTAATACCAGTACCTAAAGCGGAATATAGGAAGACCCACAATATAGTTACTCTTAAACAGATAATATTTTCCCTTTGTGGACAAAGCATTAACTTTCACTTCCCTATTAAAACCGCTGTGAATGCTACAAGGTTTGTACACTGCATTCCACCTTTCTCAAACTGCGAGAGTCAATTCAGTGGAATAAAGAATGGATTTCCCCAAGCCTCCAGAGAGCTGCACTCTTCAGGGGTAGGTGCCATTTTGCTCTCAAATTTCCCCTGCGGATGTGTCCATAGGGATCTCATCCTATCCTTCTGCCATGTCTTCCAGTCCACCTAAGAAGCACTCTCAGATGCTTGATTTGAAGACTTTAAAGAGCAGAAAACCACCACATTCCTGGGGAAATTATCCCAGGGCTTAACTGAGATCACTGTTTACTACAAGTAACTCCATTTACTTCAAGTATGCATTTGTTAAGATTTAATTCCTAATCATTGGATATGGTTAAGCCTTCCTCTGCTGGATTACAAAGCTATTTACTTTCAAAAGTCTCTTTCCTGTGTATGCATGAGAAGATCATGCCCAAGGTGTGACTGTGCCTTCCCCATACTTAGCTCAACCTTTTCCCACCTTCGGTTGAATAGAAGCATATCCAGATGTCACATCACTTTTTGAATCCTTTGCAATCCTTTTGAAAAGCTTGAAGTACATGGCAGTAACAGCCTTACTGATACTATATACCAGTTCCTAACTTGCCACTGACACATAGGCAGACTTCTTCCTTGCTGCAGTAGCAGCCAGAAGCTTACTTCCAGTGGTTTAACTACTCTGACCTTTAAGTCGCTTATAGAATAGCTGCCTGGTAGGATATTGTTCTTCATCTACAGCTGCCTTACAATCTATCATCCTTGACGACCTGTCACCTTTTGATACATTTAAAAGAGATTCGGTGGTATGCTACTTTGCAGTCAGGTTGCAAGAGCAAAAAAAAAGTTCTCACAGAAACTCTTTACTGTATCTAAAATTTGACAGAAGAGAAAGCAGAGATAATAAGGAAATCTCTCTTTCATTTTTATGCACTGGATGCGTTTTTCTTGGCTTCATTCAACATATGCCGATAAATGATGTTTTAACTCAGTGTGATTTCAAACTATCACCAACCTCAAGAAAACTGAGGTAACTTAGTGAAAAAAAAAAAAAATAATTTGCCCCAAATTAAACATTTGGCCTCAGCCTTGTGGGGAGACTTTTTAAATCTTTGTACTAAATCTGAAAGAAACATTGAAATGAATACCTCATTTAGACTTACAATTTATTTTCTTTAAAAAGTCACAATGAGACTGTGTAGTATTTAAAGACCTGTTTTTTTTACCTTGTCAAGATTAATAACCCAGCAGGCCTGCCACTAACGTAAGTTTAAGTGGAAAATGTTACCCACCCTTCCTCCACAGAGCACCATTTTTGTGGTCCTTCTGAGAGGTACAATTCTCCTCGTTCCTGGCTGATGTAGGATATGATATTCTGGGAGGGGCTGAGCCTTTCTGCATTCATATTCATGTGAGCGCAGCCATGTAGCATCCTCCCTTACCTCCACGCCATGCAACAGCATCGCTATAAATAAGTGAAATCTTGGAAGATTATAAAAGTAGTATTCAGATCCTTGTTGTTTTCAGTTGCTATCCATCAACTACCATTAAGCAGTGTTTTACACGTAAAGTTCATGACACACTGAAGCCAGTGTGAATCAGCTGAAGACCAGGTGCTGGCAGCATAGCTGTGCCAGTTTACGTCAGCTCAATAGAATGGTGTCATTTACACCATGAAGAGAGAGCAAAGGACATGACCCTGTCTGTATCCATGCCTCTTTAGGCATTTTTGCAATTTATTTATTATTATTATTTTTAACTGCTGGTGTACATTCATGGGAAATACACATGACCCTAATTTTAGTGCTGTAATACAGTAAACATCTTGCTCTCTTTAAAAACTACAAATGAGCAAACAGCCATGCCTGTATATGTTTGCAGAAATGACCACACTGACATGCATGAGAACTTGAAAGAGAAACTGGTTGGAAAGTGAAGCGAAATTGGGTTTCGCTGGAGAACTCCCAGAAAGCAAACAAACAGGGAAAAGGGGAGCAGGAGGCAGAAACAATAGGGTTAAAAAGCAGTAACTCCTAAACACCAGAGCTGTTACTGACACAGATGGGGAAAGGCACTTCTCACAGGGCTGTTTTTTATTCAGCCAGTGCCTGTTTAATGGGAGGAAGGAGAAAGACAAGACCGGGGATCGCAAGGGAGCTGGGCAACGTGAAGGAAAGAGTTAAGGCTGGAGTCACCCTCTCTGAAGTGCTCTGTGATGCTGTGCAGTGTTTCAGCCCCCAGAGCCTTCCTCCTCCTCCTCCCTCCCTGTGTATGAGTGGGGAGGAGGCGGGTTCTGCTGAGCTGTTAAATCCTGAGTGAAGTTTCCCCCATTTCCAGTGGCCACCGTTGTCTGAGGCTGGTTCGGAGCAGGGCTGGGGTTACACTGACATTTCTGGGACCATAGCCAGCCAAGAAGGGAAGGAGAAGAAAAGACGAGACTTTCACAACTTGCTTTTGTCTGAGTGTGGAGAAAGGGGAACGGGAAGCGTCCTTTTTTTTTTCAAACATCACATTCCTGTGTTTTTCTTCAGCCTGGAAAATATATTAATGCTGGTGCTTTCCTCTCTGGAAACAAAGGAGCTAAACCGGACTGAGGAAGCAAGGAGTGGGAAGGAGGCTTGGGGAAGTTTAAAAGAGAGGGACTCAGAGCAGCTGGGAGTTCCCTTTCCTTAAATGAAATCTCTGCCTGTGCGGGTAACCGGCACAGAAAGAAGCCAGACCTGCAGGTAAATGGAGAAGCAGAGATCCCAAAGGAAACTTCCACTCGCCTTGTCCCACTTGTCGAGAAGGTGAAGAAAAAAAAGAAAGTTAAAAGATACACGAGTAGACGGACGGGCTCTGGGACCTGCTGGGCTGTGTAAGGATAAATCACTGAGCAGCAGCAAAGCTGTATGGCATTGCTCTCCTTTTAAAGGAAAAAGACGTGAAACCTCATCTCGGGAAGGGGAAGTTCCCTGGGAGTGTAAGTCTCAAGTCAAACTCTTGGCTTTCTCTTCTATGTACTGGACCCTTTCTCTGTGTGTGCTTGCATGTGTGTATGTGAGAGTGTGAGAGAGAGAAAGGAGGATGTGGATCGCAGTGTCCTTTTGGACAGAGTCATGTTACAGACAGATGATCTCATTTTGCATAAAATGATCCATTTTGTGCTTTCCCCAAAACAACCTGTAAACTATAAAACCACCAGGGCAGGGCTGAGGTGTAACTACCACCCTTAAATCACTGAAACTCCCCAGCCTCTGTTTTGTGGTTGTTGTTTTGTTTTAAACACTTGTGCAAGATAGCATCACACTGTTAACATCTAACTTTTTCTCCTCCTCCTCCCTGCAAGCAGATTGCACAATGAACTGGAGGCCAGCTCTCAGCTTAGCCCTGCTGTGGGCAGCGTGGCTAGTTTGCAGCTCTGAGAAGACGGGGAGGCTAGCAGAGAGAGGGAGCCATGGAGCTAGGAAAGTGCCTCTGGCTTACAGGGCTCCAAGCAGCCTCCTGAGAAGGTCTGGAGCATCCCCGAGGAGTCTGAGCCCGAATCCCCAACACCCTGTCACCAAGAGGGATTCTTCAGCACCTCCAAAGGCACCTGCCAGTCTCCTGAAAGAGGAAGCACGTTCCCACCCCAGGGGCATGGGCACCAGAGCAAGACGGATACAGAGACTCACAGCCACAGCCAAATACTCCAAATCTGAGATGATTAAGGACGAAGGGATATCTACTGCCGCACAATCACGGGTAGCACGCTTCCCTTCGGGGTCAAGTTCCCCCAATGTCCTGGCCAGCTTTGCTGGGAAAAATCGGGTGTGGGTCATTTCTGCCCCCCACGCCTCAGAAGGCTACTACCGGCTCATGATGAGCCTGCTGAAAAATGACGTTTACTGCGAACTGGCTGAGAGGCACATCCAGCAGATTGTGTTGTTCCATGAAGAAGGGGAAGAAGGGGGAAAAGTCAGAAGGATAACCAATGAAGGAAAAATCCTGGAACAGCCACTAGATCCTGCCCTCATCCCTAAGCTCATGAGCTTCTTGAAACTGGAAAAGGGGAAATTTGGCATGGTGCTGTTGAAGAAAACTCTGCAGGTGGAGGAAAGGTACCCTTATCCAGTCAGGCTAGAGGCCATGTATGAAGTCATTGACCAGAACCCCATCAGAAAAATTGAGAAGATGAGGCAGAAGGGCTTCATACAGACTTGCAAAGCAGCTGGGGTGGAGGGACAAGTGGTTGAGGAAGACAATAACGGGGGCAGCACCCAACCTACCCCTGGCGGTGGACATGTCCAGGTGTCAGCAAAGAAGGAGGAGCCAAGGAGGAGCAACAACCAGCTGACAAGGACCAAAACCATGAGGAAACCAATGACAACCACCGTGGCTACTCCTCTGCCCACAGTAAGGACCACTACCCTCCCTACCACCACCACAACCACCCGGGCCACCACCCGTGCAGTGACAACAGCAAGCAGGCCTACAACGACAACCACCCCCCTCCCCACCACGCAGAGGACCTGGACCACAAAGTCGCACACGATCACGGAGTACCACAGGCCGCCGGCAGCCGCTGAGACCACCACACCACGCGTTGCGGCCTCTGAGGACTTCTACTCTCCTGTGTGGAAGGCAAACCGCAAGGACCGGCAGCGTGGCCACCCGGAGAAACAGCCAGTGGCCACACGGAAACCAAGCAAAGCTGGCCGCCATGAGAGTTTCACTGAAGTCCCTACAGCCCCCTCGGTGCACTACACGAAGGCAAGTGTGAGTAGGTTTAAAGATAACCGAACGGACAGGAAGGACTACAACCACAGGGACCTGAATGTCACACCAGGGCAACACAAGCCAACCAAGACTAAACCACCAAAAAAGAAGACCCAAGAAAAGATATTGAGCAATGAATATGAAGATAAATATGACCCCAGCAAGCCCGCTAGTCCCCATTTAGATGAAGAGATCACAGTGGGAAGTGTTCCTTCAAAGAAAGGAAAAGAGTCAAAGAAGCATGAGCGAATGGATAAGCCTGAGAAGAAGAAGAAGAAGGACAGACCTGACAAGCTGCAGAAGAGTGAGAAGCAGTCCAGGAAGGACAAAGCTGAGAAAAAGAGCAAGCAGGACAAAGACCGTAGCAAAAAAAGCAAGAAGGGGAGCAGGACAGAGAATGAGGATTTCCCCAAGCCCAACAAGAAGCCTTTCTTACAGCCTCCCAGGAAATCAGTGACTGACCTCCTGGAATATTTTGAAGGCAAAAGGCGGCTCATTGTAAGTAACTTGTTCATCTGAATCTTATTTCATAAATGAAGTCACATCTCCCTCCTAGTAGGAAAATGAGGAACCAAAAGATTATGGTGCTCTTGTATTATTCTTTTTTGTTGAGTTTAAGAAGTCAAATCTCTAGACATGGAGGATCATTTCCAACAGAGAAGCTTTTATGGCCTCGTGTTGGAAATCCTATGTACAGTATGAACATATTTCAGACAGGAATTAGGCTAAAACCTTTTCCCAGCCACTTCCCATAGGCTACCATATAGCCACCAGATTATCTTGTTTCCAGTGGATGTGTAGGTGTCAGGATCTGTACAGTTATGATCGATAAAATGAAGGTCCATTGTGGATTACATCCACTCATCGCTTCGGGGTACTTGCCAATGTTACCACATTTCAGTGCTCAGCGCATCCTGCCAGCTGGCACACCTGGTTTGTATTGGTGCTGGTGTCCTAAAACTGGAAGCAAGCCACGTGTACTTGGCAGCACAAGTGCACGGCTGATGGAGAATATGCACAAAGGCATATGAGCAGATGCCCTGAAGTAGAATTGTTACATTTCCCATTATTTCACATGGGAGTTTGGCATTCACATCCCCTAGATATCTTCAGAGATCCCATACAAACTTTATTTTTTCCCCCTTGCTGTTTTTATAAAACTATAACTCTATGGTAAGCTTTCAAGTCTTAGAAACTCAGCATGGTCTGGAGTTACTTCTCCCAGGGTTTAAGAGTGTTGTATGTTTTTTCAACTACTTATCTAAAAAAACACTTCACCTGGGACAGGAAACAGTTTTAGCTGTACTACAAATGTTTTTCCTGGCAGATGGCACATACCCTGAAAGGTACACTTTGAAAAATAATTATTTAAAAATATTATTATAGGAGCTAGTTTCTTGCAATTATTTCACTGCAAGCTGGCCTCTTTGATAATTATTGTCCAGCTGTCAGTGTCACAACATAGTTTTGACTTTGATGCACCATATTCCAATACAAATAGCTAAGATGCCAAGCCAAGATTTCAATCCCTGGAATTTAATTAATCATTCTGCTGATGATTAACAAACCTGAGCAGAATCCAAGTTTCTTCTTCCCCTCCCCATTCTTCCAGCTGTAGGGGCTGTGAAGAGCTAGCAGCTGTGAGTGAAGAGCTATATATTTGAAAAATGTGAACTTGACTGAACTTTGCAAATATTGCCTATTAGTTACATGTTAATCAATAGTTAACCAAACCAAAAGCTGAGAGAGAAAAACTGCAAGGAAGTTGGGATCTTAGCCATGTATCTCAATGTTGTGGCTTCCAAGAATATGTGCAGCATCATGACAAATAAAAACAAATATGAAATATGCCAAAAGTTGAGCTTACAGATGTCAGACTGCGAATTCATTACAACAACACAGTCCTAGAAAGTTAAAGGATGGTCTGAAATTTGAACCTTTTGATACTAGGCCACCTCTCAGCTGGATCTCCAAGAGAAGAGTTGCACAATCTCAAGCTGTCAGATCAGAACTCACTAGGGAGAAATGATAATACCATGCTGCACTTTATTTCTCCAATATCTCATACGACCCTCAGCCTGCTTGCCCTGAAGTTTCTTGAAGGATAGGTTTGATTTAATCAACAGTAAAGCAGTGGCTGAAGCCTGCTGTCTCTTTTCTACGCATGGCACATGAAAACAACTTTCCAATATTTTAAATACATATACATGCCTATTTGCATCCCTTCTGATCACACTATTCAGTTCCCTTAGGATAAGTCCTTCCAGCTGGATGAACTCTGCCATTCATGAGTCTTCAAATTCCCTTGGTAAAGGATTAGCCCACACTGCTCCAGAAGTGGTTCTACCTGAGCTATTCCCTGTTGCGTTGCTATACTGTTGTCTTTCAGCCTCTTTAGGAGACCGGCTCCTAAGGACATTGTTTCAGTCCTCTCCCAGTGCAAGAGAATTTTGAGAGACACACGCTTTTAAGTCCTATGCATCACTATGGATTTCAGACTACAGATTTAAGTGGGCATTTCAAACATCCAGACTTCTGAAGGCTAATCTGGGTTAGGCTCAATTAATGGCAGATATAGGACCTAACTGCAAAAACTGAAAAAGCATATGGGTTTTGAGCCCTGCAGCCCCACCCCTCTATGTTGTTTTGTTGGTGGTGCAGTCTTACTTATTTTGAGAAGTCTTGGCTTAGTGAGTTTTTGTTTATTTTTCTGTAGTGATGAAATGTAGGCTGATGGTTTATATATAGCACTTACACACACATGCACACCTATATACACCCATACGCACATACACACACATGCATGCAAATGCACGTAGATAAAATACATATACTGCCTGGGTTAAAACAGTCCTATAACAAAGCTTTGATAAGAAGTTTGCTTTGCCTCTTAAATGTTCCCTGCTTTATTCTGCAAGGCTCAATGAAGCAGGTCTAATTCAGACTTCACTGTATGCTCCTAGTTATGACCTCTGAACCTAAGAGGACAATACAAACCAATAGTTTGGTTTTAATCTCAGTCCTCAAATCCTTTTCATGATCTTATATATATATATATATGAAGTATTTCTGTGCGATTTAAATGCAATGTATTACTTGCTATGGCCCAGAAATCAAATTTTCTTTGTGCCCGATTCTCATTCACTCTCATGTCCCAGTGCTATAGCTATGCCAGGGGGCCTTTCTATAAACTAGTCAGATCTTTTAAGCCAATAAATGTCTCCTGCATTTCAGTCCATTGATTAACTGGATTTATAAGGAGTGTATCATAAAAATTAGCCTTCAGGCACTACAAGCTTAAGAGGGTAGCTAGGAGACAACTGCACCTGATACAGACCGAAGCATAAGTTTGCAACTGAAGGATTTTGATGATTAGTTATGAACCCAAACCATAAAATTTGGATTCCAACTCCCTTTGTGTTTGGGGAATTGGTGGCAGGCACTTGATAGCAGTTCACTAATGCAAGTTAGGATGTTTATGTTGCTAGAGCTGGGGCTTTCCTCCCCCCCTTCTGCTGGAGACTGGTGCGTAGGACTACTGCATGTTGTTACACACACACCTTTCTTGGGATGTTTCAATCCTAGTCACTGATGAAGGATCTGAGTTGTGTGCTTTACAATTTTTAAGTCTCTGTTAGGAGACTTTGAAATGAATAGAGTACTATAGAGTTATAGAAGTATGCATGAAGCCCTAGTTGTATTTGCGCTGTGATAGCCAAAACAGCCACAAGGAGCCTTGCCTGGAACATGGGATAAGGCCAGGATGGCTGCCATGTTCGCATTGCTCCCAGTGTGAGTGAGTGGGGGGAATCCTAGATTTGTTGCACCCCTGAAGCCTAGGGGGAGACATGGCAAGGCAAGGGATAGTAGGAGGGTACATGATTTTATGTAAAACCCAGTGCCATTTCTTCTACCAGTATTGTGGAGAGGCAGAAGAGCAGGTGCCACCAGCTAACCATGCTTCCTATGGCTCTCCTGTAACTACCTGAACACCTCTGGGACAGGCCTGGTCCAAAATGTACACTACACAAGCAAAATAAAGTTACAGAGCAGCCAACAGCTCCATGGAAAATAAAGCCCAGTTTGCAAGCAGTGCCTAGTTCTCCTTCAGTGAAATAGTCACCTGTTTCATTCCTTATATTAAACAAGCTCTTTTGTCTCTGCCACCAACCAGCTGATCACGACTCCCAAGGCAGACAACAACATGTATGTTCAGCAGCGAGATGAATACCTGGAGAGCTTCTGCAAGATGGCAACGAGGAAAATCTCAGTCATTACAATTTTTGGCACCATGAACAACAGCAGCATGAAAATTGACCACTTCCAGCTAGGTTCCGTTTTGTTGTTGTTGTTGTTTGTTTGTTTGTTTGTTTTTGTTTTGTTGTTGTTGTTGTTGTTGTTTTTAATATTTTCTTTCCACCTTCTGGGCACAATAGCAGATAGCAAAGGGAGGAATTTCCCCACCTTGGGTCAGGACCTAAGCAAGACTATTTGTTATGGTATAGCAACACTTTCAAACCCATTCTTTCTCTTCCATGCTGACTACCCGCACTTTGTATTTACGTAAGTGCCTCTGGTATTTTCCATGCTTGGGCTTCCAGTGCTGTAACTTGAGCACCTCCAGCTTTCTTTGTGGTAATTTATGAAATCAGTAGAACAGTTAAACACTAAAAAGGCCTAAAAATGTGATGAGGGCATGGGACAGAAGGTGGAAGTTAGGCTCAGTTCTACCAATAACTTGAATATCAACCTCACTGTCTAACTGAATGGCTCTCCTAACGCAACTCCACCATTGTTTTTTGCAGGATGCCTGGCATGGGTGGCTAGATACTTGCTAGCATGTTTTAAACACTATTTAATAAACTGGCTATTGTCATGAAGGAGAGGAGGCTGGGGACAGAAGAGGCTGAAGGGAAATGTTTGAGATTATATTCAGAATGTGGCCCAAGCTAATCCTGTTTTGAATTTCAATACTGTTACCTCTCTGTCCTACCATGTAACATTTTTTATGCCTTTTCTCTTCTCACAAGACCATGGAAAAAGTTGAATTTTGTGGAGGCACACATTCACTAAATCCAGGACAGAGAGAGGTCTGCTAGGGAGACCCCTTGCATTGGGTCTGCCTAGCAGAAGTAGAAATTTTCTTGCCCAGGATCAGCTTTTCTAGACCTCAGAGCTGATTTTGAGATGCTCAAAAAGTGAACATTCTCCACAGGAGAGGCCCAGGCACATTTTCCCCTTTCTGCTAGTAAGAGGTAGGAGATTTCAGCCATAGTCTCTAGGTATGTACAACCTTACAAATTTGTACCAGTGTACCTGATTATTTAAAGGTTTACCATTTTAATTCCTCTAGCCTCTCTTTACCCTTAAAGCAAGACACCCATCGGTGTGACTGTTAATTGCTGGCTATCACAAAGAAATTAATCTTTGGAGGCACTGTAAATCAGAGTATGCAGGTCTTGCAAATTAGCTCAGTCAGACTTCTCTAGTACTACTTTCTTTACACGCACGTTCCCATATCTACAGATGGCACAGAGCATCTACCTCTCTGAGGTAGCTTTGAAAACAACTGGTGTCAGTGCTCAGGTCCTGGGGAAACACCAAAACCAGCAAGAACCTTTCCTTTCCTTATGGCAGGGTTTGGACAAAGACTTCAGGTCCAAGTCCAGCAAAGCACTTAAGCTTAGGTATCTCTTGAAGCATGTAAACAGTCCTGTTGCTGTCTGCATCTAAAGGTTAATACCAGCTTAAGTGCTTTGCTGGACCAAAGCAAAGGAATAGTATAAGAACTACTCACCTTGCTTATAATTCTCCACATCTTTCCTCTGGAACTTTATTTGGCTTTACCAGACCTTGAGAAAAGATATGAGATGGAATGGAAAGCTCAGGACCACGTAATGCTCCCATCAACCGTCTCTTTCAGGGTATTTCAGGTCTGGCATACGACCGGCCAGAAAATTACAGAACTATGCCTGGCTTCCAGCCATGCCTCTAACACTCTCAGAGGGGACCTAATGGGAGAGCAGCATACTTGTGTCCCTGAACAACACGGAGTCACATATCCAGCCAGACTGTCCGTTCGTGCACCTCCTTGACAAATCTGGAGTGGCACAGGATTTTCCACATCAGGCCAAGGTTTCTCAAGGTCACTTTTTGTGTACCTAGACCAATCTGTATGGACTGTTTAGGTTTATATATAGCACCAGTCTGGCTAATAAACAGCCATTCCCTCTGTCATAGACCATGTTAGAGTGACAGACCCTTTCAGCCTGTTCCAAACTTAACTTACGCCCAAACTTTCCCCAAACCACACAAATGTGTGTAACAGAGGAAATCTCAGAGCAGGAATTAACTTGTTAAAGAAAGGCAGGAGACAGCAGGGCGTAAGTTAAACCTTACATGAAAGCTCACCTTACATTTTTGCTCAGAATGCCTGATCATGAACTTTTTAAATAGTTTAATTAATGCAAACACCTTTCTATCCTTCGTCCCCTTCTCCTCTGCCCTTTCTGTTTGCATGGCCTCCTCTTGGCTCAACCTCTGTCAGCACCACAAACTGTAAAAGCTCCCAACAAACATTTTGTTCCCAGTATTTATGCTGTAGTGAGAAGCCTTAGCACCCAGCATGACAGGGCCTACTTACCCCAGTCCTACGTCTTGGGACTTGCTGTGCTACTGAACTGTAAGTGACAAAAACAGAAAGACCCATAGAAAAGACTTTTTACCTGAAATTTCAAATACATTTAGAATTAGTTAATGAAAGAGCTTATTAGCACTGTTTGGCCTTGGTCAGCTCATCCTGAAACCAAAGAGCATTTTCCAGTTTCCCACTGGAATGGCAGAAAAGCTGAGAATTCTGTGCAGAGTTCTCTTCACCCCAAATCATCCTTTTGGTCTCTTTCCCCAACTCCTGGGAACTGGGCTTCAGTGAACTAAACACCAGCCCCAGGCTAGAACACAGCCACCCCATTACCAAAGCCAGCACACAACCTATTAGGCCACTGTACTGCCACGACAAATTGCTGAACTTCTCCGCAACCTCATTTGATTTTTTTTGTAAAGAGTAACTCATCTTCCCATGTCTAGTTGCTAAAGATGTAAAGTTTCTACTCTTTCAGGGACCTTTCCAGAAACAGCAAAGATTTTGCAGGTAGTATCAGGCAGTCCCAACTCTGTTGTTATTTAGGCTGACCCCACATGTCCTTTATGACAGTGAAGGATGGGGACAAGTAATTAATTGGAAAAATAATAGATTTTTTAGTTTAATTTCTTTTTTTCCTCCCCAGAAATCACTTCAAAGTTTGCAAAGCAAACCAGCCCTTTTTTCCCCTAAAAACATTTTTCTCTATTATTCTTTTAATTTAATTTTCTTTACACTGTGAGTGTTGAAAGACAGTCTCCCAACAGTGCAACCTGAGTGCTATCTTCATGTTGTTATCTACAGTCTTTAAAGCAGAATAATGCCGTGAGTCAGTTGGTATAAGGTACTGCACCACAGCTGTTTTTCAGTCGTGTTTCACACCAGTTCCTCTTACATTATTCTACCTCCATACAGGCCAATTGGATAGCCCTGATTTTGCTTTGGGAGAAAATTGCAGGCATAAATACGAATTTTAGTCTATGTTTTAATAGTTATGCTTGATACTAGTAAGATGTAAATCTTGCTTATGAAGCATTGATGCATGATTTGCAAATATTTTAAAAAGTGAATAACTAATTAGCACATCCAGCAACACATCTAATATGGAATTTATAACACCTCCTGTAATTCTTTACAAAACTTTCAACTGAGGTACATAAACCCATGTACAACCATACAAATTATGCCTACAGCTTGCTTACTTACTATAACCAAATTGAAATATTTGCTGTTTTGTCTTGTTTTTCTGCAAGAAGCAGGTCCAAGGTATGAAACCTAAAGGGCAGTTTCTGATTTGAACATCTTCCCAAATATCTAATTCAGAAGATTCATCCAGCCTATTACACAGATTAGACCTACTGCAAAATTTGAATCAGATCCTGGAGGCGGTGGATGTTTAGAAAATAGTTTAAAATTCCATATTGTTTAATGAGTCAAATATTGTCAAAATATACAACATTTGTTCTTGAAAAAGTATATTCTGCTGCTGTATGCAGCATCAATGCAGATGTGTTCATCTCATGTCTATTTGCTGGTGAATAACGATGGAGCAGGGGATGGGAAAGTTGTACCTCTGTATCCCAGCTCTTGACTGGCTGTGGTGTCTCTGTTTGACTTCAGGCAGGTCCCTTAAGCCACGGCTGGGATTTTGAAGTGTGGATATGAATATTTATAACCCAGAGCTGTCATAGGGCATAACAAGTAACATTTGCAGACAGCTCTCTGGCCCCCAGTTGACGGGGTGCTTCATTTCACTTTTTGAGTGGCTTAGCCTGTCTTTAGCTTTCCAAGCACACAGTTTCATACAGAGGCCAGTTCCAGCACTCTCACAGCTGTACAGTGCTGGGCTGGATGCTGAGCTGATGACATGGAGGCTTTCAGGACTTGGCCCTAATGCACTCTGGCTCTAAGGGAAGTAAGGAACCTCATTACCTCCACAGGCTTGTCTTGTACACATTTCAAATCTCTGTCATGTGTCACACAGCTCTAACTTCGCAAATGTATACTGGGAATTTATTTTGGTATTTGCCACCAAATGATGGAAAATCATTTGAAAATGGTGAAATGGGTGAAACTTTTAGGGAGAAATTTTGGAGTGATCAGATTAGTGAAATTTCATGTTAAGCACAGGAAAAGAGGCATAAAGTTTTGAGTTAAAAATCTTTTCAAATATTTGGTTCTTACCATTTGAATAACTTGGACATTTAATAGCTCTGTAATTTTCAAAATGAAATTACAGTCTGCTTTTTTTCCAAGCCAGTCTGAATGTTTTCTTAAGGTAGAGCAATGAGTATATACAAAATCACTGTCAAAATTATGTTTTTTACCATTAGGATACTAGAATGGGAAATTAACATCGGCAAGCAGTTGGAGGAGTGCCACAGCAGGGTATTTGTGGAGACCTAAAGAGCTAGAGCTGCAGTATTCGAGATACATTAAGCATTTTCTGGTTTCTTGTAGTCACTAAACATCCCGTCATTTTTTAAGACTGGAAGACACTCTAGAGTCCTGGCCAACTTTAAGCTGTTCTAACTATATTTTACTGACCCAAATTCTCTGTGCTGTTTCATTTGGATGTGGTGCTTTCCAGCTCCTGTCCTAAACTGTCAAACAGTTTCTATTTTCTACTGCAGAAGTGGCTGCATTTCAGGAGCTGGAGAAATGATTAACACATGCATATAAATGTAAAAATACATCTAAAACATCTTACCAGAAAAGAGCAGGCAACCAACATTTCTCAAAAGTAGAAAAGGTGAATGCCGTAGTACATGTGCCCTAAGGTAAACTGATGTTCTGAAAATACTGGGATTAAAACCTGGCAGCTAAAAAGCACATTGCCATAGTGGTGGTTTTGAAGATCTTGTCAGTGCAGTGGGCAGAGGGCTTCTGGAAGATGAATCTCCCCCTTTATTTCAAGGTGAAATTGAAGTCAGCATGCTGTGCAATTCCATGACTAATTTTATTTCTCCTGTTTTGTATTAAGATAATGAAAAGCCCATGAAAGTGATAGAGGATGAAGATCTTGTGGATCAGCAGCTTATCAGTGAGCTGAGGAAAGAGTATGGGATGACCTACAATGACTTCTTCATGGTGCTGACGGACACTGACATGAAAGTCAAGGTGAGGGTTTTGCCTATTGGAAAGAAAAGGCATTGGAAAATATGAAAAAAACAAACCAACCAACCAACCAACCAACCAACCAAACAAAACAAACAAACAGGAAATTATAGGCTTGCATGTCAGGCACAGAAGAGAGTGGTACAGAACTTTGTCATTGCTGGGTAATAAGAAAAAGGACAGTAAGAGAAATTTTCAGGAATCAGCTATCTTCATGTTCTGCAGATGAGAAATTTCAGGAATTGTGGTTTTCTGCTGAGATGGTGAGTTGACATTGCAAGGACAGGCAGGGGGTTTTGATGCAGTACATGGTGTCCTAAAACACAGTATGGTTGCTCAACAAGATGACAACATATTGTATATGGGCAATGCTCTAGTTGAAGGGCCCTACAGAAGAATGTATCGACCATTTATTGCCTGCAATGGCCTGCCCTTATCACATTCAACAAGTACTCGCAATACGTCACTTCCAAAGAAGAGTCTGACTGCTAAAATAAGAGTATTTCCGTGATTTATAATCTGTTTTAGGTCTTGTTACCTGGGTGTAAATGGGGATATTTTAATCTCTGTATATCCTGCTGTGCTGTGATACATGCAAAATGACTGCTACTATGTGTATCCTTTTTCCATTTCTTCTTCTTGCTTAACAGCAATACTATGAAGTACCCATAGCAATGAAGTCCGTGTTTGATTTGATTGACACCTTCCAGTCAAGAATTAAAGACATGGAAAGACAGAAAAAAGAGGGCATTGTCTGCAAAGAAGATAAAAAACAATCCCTTGAGAGCTTCTTATCCAGGTATTACCTTCTGCTCTTATCTGCTGCTAGTTCCAAAAATTTCTATTTTACTGGAAAAATACCTATCCAACTACTTTTACAATTTTTAATATAGATTCCTCTGTATAAACAGTGTTAGGCAAGTACAGAGATGCAGCCACAGCAGAATGCACTCTTGCACAGAGCACTAGGAGTCAAAATGCATGTTGTATTTCCTGACTGACTGCACATTTTTTGGACAGTAACTTTCTGTATCTTGGTTCCCCCACCATGACATGGAGATAACGACGTTGATTTGCATTAGAATGGCAAATAAGGATTAATTCACAGATGTCAGTTCAGTGTTCTGAATGAAGCACAGTGTTGATATTTCAGCCATCAACCATGACAATCACATTAATGCCATTCTAATCCCTTTCATGTAGCTTGAATCAGTAATTAATTCTCTGCAACTTCCTTCTTATCCAGCTTGAGATAACAGTTGGTCTTTGCCAGTATTAGTCATACATAGTATTAAAGGTCTTGCAGATGTCTCTTGTAAAATGTCTGAGACCTTCTGTAGCAAGACAGTTTTGTTTATGCAGTCTCTATATGCTGTGTTACTGCTCTACCTGTGAGACCTAAATACTGGGAAATAAACATGTCTGGACTGTGGGAAGAACAAAGAACAGCTGTGCAGCTATGGCCCTCTCTGTTAAAGGGTAATTTACATGAAATTAGGGCTACCTCTTCACTCCAGGCTTTACCTGCTACTACTGCATCCTCCTCACCTAATGTCAAAATCCTTGGGGGGTACACTTTTAATGCCAGATGGCTATGTGGATATTTGAGACAGCACGATGTGTTACGACTTGAGGGCAAATGGAGCAACAGGCAAATGAATAGGTTGTTGGTTCATAAACATTTTAAAATTTGACGGCCACTTCAGTGAAAAGAGAACATTTAAGATGTACCCCACCCTCCCCACCGCCTCCTGTTTAGGTCTCAGTGATTCATCCTCAAGACCACCAAGAAGAACCACAGTTTGGAAACAGCTACCCAACACAAGAAAGGGCTTGTATGCTAGAAAGTGGCAGCTCCCAAACCCTCCTTAGCTTGCAAACAGCCCTAGTAATAAACACGCTAGAAAAACAGGCAGGAAAAATGCAGAGTGGTACATCTATAAACAGAACTGCCACTGCACAGAATACATCTGCTGTCTGTGAAATAGACATCAGGCTTTAAGTATCGGGTGGACTTCACTAGCCACGGTAACCGGGCAGATTCCCAGCAAGATTCATTCCAGCTTTGTCCAAGATTATCTTCCCAGCTGAGCAAGGGTCCTGGCATCATCTCTGTGGCATTGCTCATTTGGGACGTCAGTTATAATAATGCAGATGTTGTTCTTAAAAACCCTGGCTGGAGTGGAAGAAGACTGAGAGCTAGAGCTCGCTTGAGTAATGCTTAAAAGCCACATGTACCAGCAGGAGATCCTTGAGTTTTGAGGGGGGGAAGCCTTCCTGTAGCCCCAAGACACTGGCTGTGCTGCTCTGGGCTCACAAAACAGAAGGGGATGCAAAATAAGGTGGAAGTTGAAGAACAGGGTGCACACAGGGAAGGATCTGGCACATTTGCTAGGACAGAAGTATTGGCCTGTGTGTTCAGCTGTCAGGAATAAGGCATAAATCTGTACACTAGTATTAGTAAACTAACAGCTGTGAAGGGCCAACTAAATTAATTTCTCAGTAAGATGTGACCCCAAACAAGCACGCTGGGTATTAGGCTTCCCTGGGGCAGGAGGATAGACAGCTTGAATGATTTTCAAACCTTTCCAGCTCTATGCATCTATAAAGCAGATATTCAAAAAATACAAAGTCATCATTAGAGTATCTTAAAGCTGCTCACAGGCGAGACATCATTCTGATTTATGCCCTAGACAAAATGTGTTCCAACGTTTGCAGTCTCAGTCCTTGTTTATAGGCAGCCAGGTGTTTTTGCTATACAAAATACCACAAAGATTTTTTCACCCACTTTCAAAATAATAAGAATTTTTCCCTCTTTTCTTCACATCATATATAAGACTCTTAATGCTCCTCATTCCTATTCACATATACACATGCCTATGTTTCTTACTTGTTCCTCCTGGGCAAGATTAAAATTGGGGAGCTTTGCTTTTCAAGCATTTGCTTTTTTAATTATAAAAATACAAGCAGCATCAGTCAGCCAATAAGACAAAGTATTAGCCATGAGCATCCCCTGCTCTTTCAGCAATTTCTTCTGCGACTTTGAGCAAGTCCCACCTTATTTCCAGCTTCTCTCTAGTGGAACAGTGTTGATCTATTGCATTAGCCTTTATTTTGAGGTCTTCATTTGGTGCTGCGGAAAGACAGGCTATTATTGTAACAGGGTAACATCTGCATCCATTTAAAACATCATTTCCTCTTATAAAAATATCCCTGCAGCTTTGCAAATTCCTATAAATCTGATTTATTTAGGTTTAGTGGAGAAGTACCTTTATTCAAAAAAGGGGTTGTTGGGAGAACATTAACTAACTCTGTAGTTAGAATTTTTAAAGGTTTCAAGTGTCCCTATGGCATCACCTTCCTTTGGGAGTGAAGGTGATACTTGGTGCACAAGTTTGGTCAGATGAGACATCCCATATTAAAGGAAAATATTGCCCTATGAATGGCTTATATACTCCCAAGCTCATACTACCACATATATGTAAACAAGCTTAGATTTAAAAAACACACTAAAGGTATTTCGAGTGAATGTGGTAAAGAAGAAAAAGAGGTCAGTGACTATTTACACAGAAGTATGAGTTATGTCTGAAATGAAGATACACCCTAATTCCCAGACAACCCCAGACTGCAAAATCACTGAGCAGTTCCAGGAGCAGCGAATGACATAAAAGCTAGAGTGTCTAGTGAGAAATTCTACAGGAGTCCTTTTTGCACTTGAATACACAATTCTCAGTAGTGTTATATCTACCGAAGGTGGCTTAGAGCAAAGATCATAAGCTTTGCAGTGTTTGTTTGGCCAAAATGCAGCAAAACTGCAGATGCTTTGAGTTCTGGAGCTGTAAAATTTCAAACAGGCTTTATCCTCTCCCAGTGATGGATGGAACTGGGAAGATCTCCCACCCAGCTGTTACTCAGAAGCTGTGAGAGATATATTTCAGCCCACACAGCACAGGAACACTGAGAGCACTCGAGTCACGTGTTGTGATGGTTCCCTGTTGCACTCCTTTCTCTTTCCAGGTTCCGATGGAGGAGGCGGCTTGTGGTGATTTCTGCTCCCAGTGATGAGGACTGGGCTTATTCCCAGCAGCTCGCTGCTCTCAGCGGACAGGCCTGTAATTTTGGTGAGTCAAAGGAAATAATATTCTTGCTCCCCAAAACCACATCCTTCCTGGTGATGTGATGGATTCCTTTGCTCAAGTCTGACCCTAGACAATCTGAGGAGCCTGACAACTGGAAAGTTTGCTGTAGCTACTCCAAATATAACTGGAAAATACTGTCCTAAGCAGGTAGCACGGTGCACTCTGACAGCTAACACCACTAAACCAAGTGTTCCCTAGAATCCTTCGTGTGAAGCAGAAAGGTTAGCACTCTGAAGCTTCTCTTCAGGCTTACAACTCTGAAAATCAGTAACACGACCATTTCGGCTTGCATATCTTCTTTTTCTTACTGGACAAATAAAGATGCAATGCTTTAAGATCCTTTGCAGATCCCTGTAGCCATCTCAGACCTAGGTCAGGTACCAGGGAGATGCATGGATATCAGCTGGTTTTTTTTGTTTGTTTTTTTTTTTTTCTTTTCTTTCCTCCATTTCCTAAACCTGTAAAAAAAATCTTAATGGAAGCTACTTCAACCCAGTAACAATCTTTTCAGCTCCCCAACCAGGTACTTAAGATCCGGCTACATGGTCAGTGGGGAGACAGAATGAAACAGGTCCTATTCCAAAGCCATTATTGCAATACATTCTAACTGTGTAAAAACAGTTACATCAAAGACTTTGTAGATCATATAGACTCTTACTTCATGAGCAGTTTCTACAGTCCCTAAGGGCTTCAAAGCAGAGGCAACAGACCAAGCCTTGCTCAGAACAAATGAAAGAAGTGAATGCCTGTCCTAAGCCATTCACTGCAGTGATCTGTGGTGGTCTTATTGCCTCTAAGTACTTTCCTGTTGTGTGGATGACAAGTAAGAACTTTACCAGTGAACAAAAATTCTGAATTTGGGGGTGGCTTCTGCAGTTTACTAGTATGTCTAATGCTTGTATCCCTGTGGTACAGAATGACATCAAATGTCTTTGGGATGAACAACTCTTTTTCATAGAGGACTGCTGAGACTGGCTGCTAATTCAGCAAGCATAAACCTGGCTGATTAAACTGAAATCTGCCCAAGAACGCGCATAAAGATCACGTCTCATTTAAAAACTCCTTCACTTCTTCCACAGGTCTACGCCATATAACTATCCTCAAATTGCTAGGAGTTGGAGAAGATATTGGTGGTGTCTTAGAGTTGTATCCAATTAATGGTAAGTGACTGTTTCCACTTTCTTTAGTACTACCCATGAAGGACATTATGCAGTTTGAGTGCTTCTTTGCTGTGATTTCTTTAGAAGGATGGATATGACTGGGATTTTTTATTTTTTCTTGAAACAAACCACAAACAAATGAACAAAAAGAAGGCACACAAGCGAAAAATGAGCTTTCTTGGTGTAGCTGCGCTAAACAGTATATGGATTCTTCAGAATAGAAAAGCCCAAAGATGATCTGGAAGGCATCTCATACCTTTATCTTTCACCTAAACATACAATCACAAGTATAATCCTCTGCCTGCACTGCTGTCAATGACAAAGAAATGTTCATGCATTTTCCACGCTCAAGAGTTTGCAGAGCTTATAGAACATACCTAACACATTCTCTTCTATGGGTCTGTCGTTCATCTTCCTTTACACGTCCATCCCAGCAAGCTAATTCAGGTAGCTATTCTTAGGAGAACCCTCTGCCAGGAGAATTTCAGGGTATATTTCAAAGGCTATAGTTTCCTCTACTACCTAATCCCAATGACTACCTATCAGTGGAGACAGAAGGATAAGAAATGGCTTATTCATTCCATTGCCATTTTTACAGCACTGTACATGAAATCATCTCAGTCCTTCTAGCCCCAAACAGATACAAGCCCAGGCCTAAGAAAGAATAAGAACAGAGAAAGCAGATCTGATACTTTTCTGATTTTTTTTTTCCAGTTGAGGTTAGAGAATCAGAATTGTGTGCAGTGTTCAAGATGGACACAAGCATTAGGTTTTAATGACAGTCTTTTATTTTTTTTGGTGTTATTTTCCTTATAGCTTCTAACATCTGTTTTGGCTTTTGGCAATTAGCGAGCAGTGAACAAGCCTTTCAAGGAACTGCCTTTCATAACCCTAAGCTCTATTCTAGAAGAAGCACTAGTCCCAGCACAGGCAACTATGAGCTTCACTGGTTACCTCCCTCCACTCCAAGAAATGATTATGTATTATTCCTACCTTGTTTCTGCCTTCCAGCCATATTATCAAAGTTTCTTTTGAAGACCGACCACCTTTAGCTATCTGCTGACCTCCTTTGCGGAACCTCAGCAAGTTTGTAAGCACGAAGCCACTTCATAAGAGACCTGTTACTAAGCCAACTCTCTCTATAGGTGTCCGCTGATTCTAGTTGTCTTATACTTTCTATGCGCTTACTCAGTACAAGCTTCATGCTTACAAGCCCAGAGTTCACCAAACCTACACCAGAACATATGTTTTTAAAGAGGACATGGCATCTCCCACATCCCATAATTCACACAATTCCAGTTCAAGAGTGAAGCTCCATACTGCCATTAATGACTCAGAAAATTTATGCTGCGATCCTCCACACAACCACATTTCTGTTCCAGGGGTTTCTTTCAGTGTGACTATTTTTCACATTTGCATTCTGCATACATGAACTGTGACTCAAGCTGCATGGGAACCAAAGATATACACGCGTGTTGGGTGAGGAACAGGTGTGCCACACCACAGCAGCTTCAGCCTAGAGGAAAAAAACACATTTACTAACCCTAACAAAACTGTTAATACAGCTTTGGTTTCTGTGCAGTAGCCTTACATTTCAGAACCAGAAAGTCCTAAGCTGCAAATAATAAGAAACTTCCACTGCCAGCTACTGGACTGTATCCTATCTCACACTGCAAATTCACTTCGCTACTAAAAAACGTCACTTTTGCCTAACCAAAATGTCAATGCTGTTTTACGTAATTCCTTTCTAGGAAGCTCTACTGTAGACCGAGAAGACATCCCAGCTAATTTGGTGAAAGACATTCGAAATTACTTCCAAATTAGCCCAGAATATTTCTCCATGCTCCTAGTCGGGAAAGATGGAAACGTCAAATCCTGGTATCCTTCTCCAATGTGGTCCATGGCAATCGTGTACGACCTGATTGACTCCATGCAGCTTCGGCGACAGGAGATGACAATTCAGCAATCGCTCGGCATGCAGTGCCCAGACGACGAGTATGGTGGGTATGGTTACCATAGCTATCACCAGGGATACCAGGAAGGTTATCAAGATGACTACCGTCACCATGGAAGTTACCACCATGGATACCCGTACTGAAAAGAGCAACTTAGCCTCTGACCGCCCCGTGCCTGTCTTCTAATAGCTATCCAAGCAATAGGTGGCCAGTTGCAGAAAGTTTTTCCAGGCCACCTAGATATCCATGCCTCCTCCTTCCACTGTACAGTCAAGGGACTTTGGTCATTTGCCTTCTCAAAAATGCAGAAGCCTTTACAGTGAAGCAACTCAAACCAGTAGTATTGAAGCTTTAAACAATAAAGACTCCTTTATATTTTTAATCCTTTATAAACAAAGGGCATCAGCAGTTGCTGTTTGTTTGTATTAAAACCAAACAAAATGTCCTCGCAGCCTCAGTCCATGGACACTACTACAGGGCAGGAGACAAACTGTCCAACAAATACTGCAATGCTCTTTGTAATATTTTTTCTAAGGAGAAAAAAATATTTATTGGAAAGCGAGAATTTTGCATTGTACTGACGAAGACAAGCAAAGAATCACACTGCAGGACTTTCCCTAAAAAAGGAAATGTTAAGAAAGTAGCATGTGGCAGGTTCTTTAATAATAAAAATTCTTTTGAAATAGCTTGTCTAAAAAGACAGCAACCCTTCTACAACGCATCAGCATTGTAGCTAGCTGACTTTGCCAATGAAAGTAAGAATTTATGGCTATGGCAGGACTCATTCCAATACAATACAATGTAAAGTTCTCTTAAACTCAAAGCTTGCTGCATGGCCATTAAGTCTTTTAATTGGGGTTCCTGTTCTTTTAGGTCCTGCCTACCTGGCAGTTAATGAGAGCTAAGTGAACACACCAACAATACATTTTTGTATGAAATACAGAAAACTGAAAAGTATTATTTTCCATCAGAAAAAAAAAATAGCATTCTCATTCACATATTTTAAGTGAGTTGTAACTAGCTCTCTATAGTAATGTTCTTCAGTAAACTATTGCTCTAACCTCAAATTTCTTCCTACCTCTTCTCGTACCCTCCCCCATAAAAAAAATCTGGACTAAATGTTTATAGAATTGTTTGGGTATAATTTGATTTGTTACTAAACCAGCTGTATTTCTGCCACGTTTTCTGAAATGGTTTTCTTCTCCCTTCTCCCCAGTGCCTTTGGGCATTGGATCTGTTGTACCATCCTGCTCCACTGAAATCAGCTGCACGAACTCCATGCACAGCCATGCCTCCAATACCATTTTGGTTAGATTTCTAAACATTAAAGACCCATTGGCAAGATTAAGCAATATCTTGAAGTGATGGCATCATGCAAACCTTTGTAGTGGTACAGTGGTCACTTCTAATGTTTAGGACACACCTGACCATGCACATTCCTTTTTTGTAATCTGTGACATGGGTGCACATCATGTATGGACACATGCACCTCTCATGCATACAGGCAACAGGTCACTCATTAGGTTCTGTCATCACAGCAGCAACACTGGAACAAGTACATGCTACAGCTCAAAACTGGCCAGAACATGCTCCACAACATGAGATTTATCATTTTTCTGTTCCTTTCTTTTCCCCCCCTTTCCTTTGCTTTTTTCAGCTGTGGGGTAGTTTGATTTATTACTTTTTTTTTTTTTTTTTTGAGTGAAGGGGGCAGCAAAATGACACAAAACTGGGTAAAGCAACAGGTTTACCCAAAAGCAGATGCTTTCCTCAGAAACTTGGTCATAAAAAGTCAGACCCTGCTTGCCTTTCATAATGTCAGAGAGGCAGGCAAATGTCAAAGGGTCACAGGGCCTTGTCAGTTGTTCCTTGGCAGTACAAAGTCACCCTCCATGCCACAACCTCTAGCCAGCACAGGATACTATTCATCTTACCCCTCTCAGGTTTGTGACTGGAGCTAACCAGGGGAAGGCAGGCTTTTGACAGACCCATTTTGAGAGGACTGCTGCCTGCAGAGTGCTTCCAAGCATTCCTTTATCTAACAGCACTTCCACAGCTGAAAGCAGTGGACAGAGAAATTAAAAATTAGGAGGAATGATTTAAAAAAAAAAAAAAAAAAAAAAAAAAGGAATCACAGAACTGAAAGGTTTCCAGAAGAAAGATCAAGTCCCATAGGTTAGCTTCAGAAAACAAGTACTTACTGTATCAGTGTATTAAGGTCAGCTGCCTAATTATCTTTGCCTAAAGCAAAAGCAGAGGAAGGAGTACCTAACAGTCACCTCCTGTAAACAAAAGGACAAACTCCTCTGGATTTTCTTTCAGGTGTTCATTTCAACTTTCCTGTAATCTTGTTTTTCCACACAAAGTACTTAAATGAAAGCCCTTTTAACTCACATTACAAAACATCAAACCTAAATGTCCTGTGCTGAGCAGGAGGAGAAGACAGTTAACCAACAAAACAGAGAGCAACGCTTCATCCAAATGACCTTTTTTTTTTTGAATATTTATAAAATTTGCTTAAGACTCATTATGATTCTGGTGCTGATTTCTGCCTTAATTACAAACCGTCTCAAAATTACTAGGAACTTTTAGCAATGGTTTAAAGTCCTGATTTTGCAACCTATGAAAATTAGAAGCAAGGCTTGAAGGAACACCAAGCCAAAAAAAAATGTTTTCAACAACAACGTATAGTTCTGTTGAAGACTACAAGCATCAGGGAGCTACACCACTCCAAACACAAATCAGATCCAAAGTACTGGATCTGCCCTGCAGCATCATTCTCAGCACAGGTTTATTGAGATTAACTACTTCTGTAGTTCTGAGGGGACAGGTTCCACACAATGAGGAAAACTTCAACACTTTTTCCTCATACATATTTCTGGGATTTGATTCAGCTGAAAGACAGTGTTTTCATCCACAGGCTGTCTTTCAAGCACGATGGCTCAGTTTCTACATTCACAAAGTAGTTGAAATTCAACAAAATAAAAATTGCTTTAACTAGCTTGTTATAAACAAGAGAAACATGAAGAGATCTCTCTTCCTGGGAGGTTTTACGAACTAATTCCTCAAACCTGCGGGAGGAACATAATATTTTCAGCAGCTATTAAATTCAAACATTTGGGAATCTGGGTTCTAAATCACAGCATAGAAAGGACTCTCAGCCCCATGCTTTCATTAAAGATTATGTGCCAAAGTAACGCTGGTCTCCAAAAAAAATCCTCATAAAATTCCCTATTACCATTTGAAGACAAAAATAGTAAGCTTTCTGACAGAGTAGGTAAGCAACCATACAGTGGAAATACTTAACCACTGTTATTGCAGTAGGATTCGCATGATCTACTCACAAGGTATAGCTCTACAGAACAGCCTCCCTTGCTGACCAGAGCTGTTTTCCAGCTGACTGTGGTTTGTAGTCACTTCCGCTAACAAATCTCATATACATGCTGAATTTGACTATTGCCATGGACTGCATGGCTGCATAGAATTGCGTAGTTGTATTTTTGGGTTACTTTTTATTGCTAAGTTTATGCTAAGTCCTTACCCATTTTTAGACAGCTGTTAATGTTCCTGTTGCTGTACAGGGGATATACAGTTCTCCTCCATTATTAAAAGAAACCTGCCTGGCCAATCCAACTGAATGTCTCCAAGACCTCGAGCCTGTTCACCTGAAGACAACAGAAAGATTTCTACATGTTGGATAGGATCTAACTCTACAAGGAAAGTAAATGCTTCCATATACCTCCATAGTTGTATACCTGGTATCTTTGTGCAATCTGAGACTTTAGCAAAACAAGTCAATCATGACATCGTGCTTGTGATGGAAGTTATTAAAATGAAATTTATAGAGGGAAAAACTGATTAGCAGGACAAGAGCTGAAAGCAAGTCTAAATATACTTTATAACATTTGCAGATCAATAATTTCCAGCTCTTATTTCTCTTAAGGCATACATTTCATGGCAGGAAAGTCAGAATTTTTTAAAGACACTCATCTTTGGTTTGATGCTCTATCATTTGAGGTATGAGGCTAATTTTTATGTTCTGACTTAAGGCAAGGCAAAGCTGCCTGCAAAAGTTGATGTAAAAAGCTACCACTAGTAATCCAAAGCAATCTAAAACTCACAGTACTTTTTTCATGGAAATATCTGCTAAAGTTGGCAGCTGTGACTGAAAAAGACAATGAATTCAGGCAAGTATATACTGCAAACCTGTATGTAATGGGGAAAAAAAAAAAAAAAAGAAAAAAGAAACCATATTATTGCAACTAAGTCTTGAACAGTTTGAGCTTTTTTTTTTGCATTGAAGTTTTGTTTCCCAAAATAGAATATTACACACCAACAAAACTCATGTTTCTGGAATTTACATTCAAATATGCTTTGTTATTCATTCTGTACAAATCCAAACAGCTAAGATTCCTTTTGATAAAATGAGCTACTATGCTAGCACAAGATCAGCTGTAAAACATTTTTCAGCTCAACATATTTAGAAGGTTAGCTCATATAAACAAACCACAGCAGTAATTTCACTTTGTGTAATTCTTCATACATGCTAGAAAAAGATCATACTCCTGGAAAAAAAGATGTAAGAAATCAGAATAAGAATTTCACATGCATGGTTTATAACTTGACAGTCATCGGCCACAACTGGAAACAGGCTGCCCTGCTTGATGGATCAACGACAGGAGGTATGTTAATTAATATAGCAATGAGCCACCAAGACAGTTGTGTAAGTAAGCACACAGAGCCTGGAAAAAGGGTGGCAGAGGGGAACAAAGGCAGAACTGTCTTCAGTCCACAGAGAAATGCATCAGTAATTGATTAAGCTACACTGGGGTATGAGGCTGACACTGAACTCATTGCATACCTTCATTAAGAATTCCTTTGACAGCTATCTTTCCATTATCAAAGTCTTGTTTTTGACTGTTCCCTTCATCCTTCCATTTTTAAAATTCCTTGAATTACTCTGAACCCATTTTTCATCTCACTGAAAATACAATCCAGCAGACTCCTCCACAATGATTCTGAGATCACCGTGTCTGACGTTTTGCAAAATGATTTTGCTCTCTACAAAAATGAATGCAAACTTATCAGTCTGAGTTGCCAGAGCAACAACAAATTGTATTAACACCTGCACCCTCCTGCTCAGTGTTCCAGATATTGCAGGGCATCGTTGCAGCTACGTAACATCCTTTTTGAGATAGTGGCCCCAGTGCAAAGTCAGCGTCTCCACATACCCGTTCAAAATGCAATAAAGACCCTATGATACATTCATACCAAATAACACACTTTTGTTTTATTCAGGATCTTTCAAAGTTAAGCCACATAAGTTGCAAATAAAATCCACTATTTTCGACAAAGGCATTCCAAATTTCAGTTCCCCCAGACATCAGGAGACAGGCACACAACAGTCTCATACTGGAAATGTGAGAGAGCTAGTGGCTGAAGTCAGTGAAATCTACTTCAGCCACATCAAAGAATCAAAAAGGACTCCACAGGAGCCAGTACAGAGTTACACTGGTGTAAAACAGGAATGAAAACAGAATTAAGACCATTCAAACTGAAAAAGATTCTGCTGGATTAAGAATATGTTGATCCTTCAGACAAGTTATCTGATTATTATACATTCTCACGTCAAGGTTTGATGAGATTGGTTCGGGGGGCTCTTTCACTCAGCTAGGGATATTTCAATGTGAATCACCAAAATACAGTAAAATAGTCAAAACACCTCTTATTTATGAGGTTATTAGTAATATCTTAAGCCCTGAAAAGAAAACTTAATGAAGCATTTTTACACTGGAAGAAGCCAATCAACCCTTATATCACTTCTGCAACATGGACAAGTTTTATCACCTCTGCTTTGCTAACCAAGGAATTCATACAGGAACTTGCAGTGACTCAGGACAGTCAACTAAAGTGATGAAAGACATATGGTTAGAGTCCAGGACTGCCCTCCAATGCAGCATGTCACCCAGACAACTGAGTCCAGGGTCCAAGCCTCTTCTTGTTCACTGCAGGTATAAACTTTGTTTATTTCAGCAGATTTTGAACTCCTAATTTGCACAGATGGGAAGAGGGAAAACAGCTCTCAAAAACAAATGGCTCAAATTAAGAGCTTGAATGTTTTCCTCATCCATCTCCGACATCCAGGCCCAAAGTAGTCTCAATTGTTCTGCAAATGGGAAAAAAGGACCCTTCGCTATGTTAAGGAAACATTAACATTCTCTCACTATGAGTAATAGCATTCCTCGTAGCCAGCTCCATGCTAGAGCGAATCTTCATCCGTATCAATGTCACTGCTTGGTTTGTTCAGTCTCTCAAACTCTTCTCCATCCTACAGGAATGAGAAGAGAACAATGTGAGCAAAAGTTATCTTGTTATTAATACAGAGAAAGAGAGAAAGACAAGAAGAAAGTTTATTTAAGGTATCTCTGTGATATTAACACCTAGTAATTTACATGTCTTACCAGTATGTTAAAATCTTCCTCTAACATATACATGGTCATAAAGAACATGTTCATCTTTAATACTTTTTAGTGACTTAGTCTCTAAACAGCTTGTAGCCTATCCATTCATTAGGAAACTTGCTCACACAGCGCTCTGTTTTTACCACAGATGCTCAATTGTAAATGCTAAAATAGATAATGCCAGCTAGACCAAAAAATACAACTGTATTATTTACTGCTTGTTAAACAACAATCTAACAGGGCACCATGTAGAAGTTCTAGGAAACATCTCTTCCAACTTTATTTTTTTCTAGAATTAAACGGAGACAGCACTCTCTGCTGGTTGCATCATGCGTAACAGAGCAGATCTGTACATGTAGAACATACAGACATTAGCTCCTTCCCACTGACTAATTTCTCAGGTCAATTAAATGAGCCGAGACTAAAGCTGAGCCTAAGGGCAAGCCCTCTGTGCCATGTTCTAGTTGTCTACATTACTATTCAAATTAGCGCAAAAGAAAAAAAAAAAAAAAACACAGAAAAGGACCTGCAGAAAATGTTGTGTGTGAAAAAAATGTGTTAAAAATGTCTTCAGATATCTTTTGACTGTTACAGTATAAAGAATCTTAACAAATATATTGATTTCTTCATGATATGGGCTCAGCTACACAAAGATTTACCAGTTCTACTTAAATACAGTTAGTTCCCAGGCATCAGTTCCAACTTCCGTATGCCCAGGGCCAGGGGACAAATATTATCTGGTCAAACAAGTCACAGGAGAGGATTTGTATAAAGTTAAAGTTGCTCACAGCACTGTCTGCAGTCACGACAGAAAAGCAACACTTACCTGAGTTTCGTGAATTTAAAAAGTGGAATACGCAAAATATTTTCCCATCAATTTTAAAGATTTAACAAATAGTGAGCTTTGGTGTTTGAGTTGAGGAATGAGTCTGGTCACACACAAAACAAATCTTCCAAATATGCCATGGTGGAAATGGAGGTGGAACAAAGGAGAAACCACAGAAGAGGAGTACTGAAAAGCCTTACCCCACTTGACCTCTCCCACGTGTCTCCTTTGAAGAGCTTGCCCCTTTCCCGCAGAGTGGCAAATTCCAGGCCTCTTGGTTTACTGGCATTATAGATGAATATGGAGAGAAGCACTACAGGAGCTTCCAAAAAGAATTCTAAAGAAGGCCTGAAGTCAAAGATGATGAAAGACACTGTGGTGATGATGACAGTGGTGATCTGAGCAGTCATAACATGGAACATATTGTCTCGGAACTTCAAGATGAAGGCTACGGACAGCCCCAGGAAAGCTGTGACAAATATAAGAGCCACTGAGAAGATGTTGTGCCCATAAAAGAAGCCGCAGTTCCCTATCTGCCTCCGGTCCTTAGCCTGCAGACCCAGCATCAGCCCATTGAACAGCACCCCGAAGGCATACAGTTTGCTGTTCTGCGTGAAGATGCTTTCAGCAAGCTGGTCCCCATCTTTCAAGATCTTTTCGTTGTAGATGTTAGCCAGGGCAGAAATGAAACACTGCACTAGAATAAGCAAATGTCCCAGACTGAGGCGGAGAGGTTTCAGCGCTCCTGCCATGGTACTGGTGACGTTCCACTGGAAGCTGGGAAGGAAGCTTGGTGCTCCACAGTTGCCCTTTTCAACACACATTTCCTCAGGTCCAGTATAAAGAAGGCAGTGGTTAGATGGACTGAAAAACATATTGTGATGGAATCCGTGTACAGCCAAGCTTTGCTGATGGCCTCCAGTTCCCAGCGTCAGGGCAACGATGGACAGGAATAAGATGACCAGAGATGCCCACTGCACCCAAGAGAGTTTTCGCCTAGGAGCAGACAAAAAAGCCACCAACTTTAGAAACACAGTGGCACAAATTGCACGATACAAGAACAAGGTCTAAAAAACAAACAAAATGCATCATGCCACAGGTAAAGAGACGTAGGCAAGTACAAAGAAACATCTTGGGTTTTCATAATTGACAGGGAAATGCCAAAATGTAGGGTTCTTTTCTGTGGCAAGTAGCCTCCAGCCTGGTGACCACAGAAACACAAAAGGGAGAACACACAAAGCGCAGAGATAATTCAAGGAAAGTCTTTCAAGATGTTGATTCTAGATGCCAAACACCTGAGAACTAAAAGCAACTATTGTCTCCGTGAACACAGAACACAGGTTTGATGAATTCAAAGAAAGTCAGACATTCAAATAATTCTTTCTCTGGTAAACCTCCACAACATTTCACTTTTCCCCCATAATTCTGTACACCTTCCTAATATTTTATGATGATAGGAATGTAATTTAGAAGAGCTAACAGTCTCAGCTATTTTATACTTTTTCACTCAAGCAAAGCTTGTTTGTTGTGTGAAAAAAAATAAATCAGAATTTTGGAAGATTAAGCAAACGGTGACATCTTGAGATGTAAAACTACAGAACTGAGAAAAAGCATTTTGGTCAGACTATCAGATACTCTTCTGTAATATTAATACCTGCAGAAAAGGCATCTTTGTTCAAAGTTCAACACAAGTAACCTGTTAGATGGAGTATGAAAGCTAATATCCATTTCGCTGCTAGTCTTTTCTGAATCTAAACCACACCATAAAGAGTACAAGTCAGTTGAAGAACACACAGAACAGAGAAACTGGCTTTTGTCACATGAATAAGAAGGAACAGACATACATATTTACTTTTAAAAACCACACAGTTGACCAGAAACACATCAGAGCTGGCATAATATTACTGAACACACCTGTCTTTCACTCTTACATATCTTGTTCCTTCTCATTGGCTTACATTTACATTCAATTAGGAACAACAACAGACTGGAAAAGAAGTACTGCTCATCTTGAAATGTGAGATTTAATGCACAAAATCTCACATTCTACAAGTATGTAATCATGATTTCACTTGTTTGCTATTACAGGTGACCAAATGTAGGCATGTAGGAGCTCCTAATAAGCTATTATTTCCAACGTGTTGGTATAGAAAACACAAAGCCACCTCTCCAAGTTGGTATAGCCATAAGAAAACAGTATTATGGCTCCTATCAGACGCAGAAAGAATGCAACATAACCTCTTAGTCAAGGCTTGAAAGATAAAGTTTTAAATTTCCATTTACCTTCATAAGTACTACTTACTTTAGCACTACCCTGAAGAGAAGAGCTGTTGTTATAATGACAAAATTTGAGAAAAGTACAGCCATTGCCTAGAAAAAGAAGGGGAACAACGTTACACTCCAGGCACAATGTTGACATCGAAAGCCCACCAACTTTGATTTGCCCCCTCTCTGCAAGGTGTTTGAAAAGCATTACCCTGAGTAGCACACCCTTAAAATTGCATTCAAGTCCCACTTCAAAGTATCAAGCAAAGCATGGAGACTAAGTTCAACTGAGCTGTGCTCAGAGGTGTTAGGAAAGCAATCCAGCTGGAAATGCACTTGGCCAAAAAGAAAACTGTTTATTTTTCTGGCAGATCAGTTCCCCAGCCAGGCTGTCCACTAAGCTGCAAAATCAGCTGTGTCAGCACAAATGAGAAAGATGCTACAAAAGGAAAATAAGAATAGGGGGAAGGTGAGGCTGCTTCTGATGGCAGCTTGTAGTATCCACGATATCTCAGACTTGGGCAGAAAATAAACTTTTTGCATGTCAAATACATCTGCTTTATCGATTAAAGAACATAAAGAGATGCTCACCTTGAATTTTCATGACTGCTTCATGACAGGATTACCCTGTACAAACCGTATACATATAAAAAATAGGCATCTGAACTCTTTCCTCCATTTCAACATTAGAGGGACATTGCTTTTTAGACAATTTTGCACAAAAACTTATATGGATTCAGAAGTGCAAAGTGACTTTATCTTGAACTTTCTTACCTACATTTCCACATTTTCTCAATTCTGCAATAGCAGAGCCTTTCTCATTTATCAGAGAAAAAGCATATGCCCTTTTCCCATTACCTTAGTTTTTGTTTTTTGTTTTTTTTTAGAATAGATTGGAACTATTTGCTGAATAATAAATCTCATGAAGCAGCATGACAAGGTCTCAAGTAAGCTGAAGACTGACACAAGAAACACCTGCCTAAGAAATCACAACTTAATTTTCTGCTTTGTGAAATTATAACTCAGTTAAAAAATCATGTTAGGTGAACATCGTGAAAGAAGAAAAACACTGAATAAGCAGATGAATCTGGAGCTGACAGAAACCACTCTGGAAAAAAAGAGGCTTGATACAAAACTGATGTATAAATGATGTGCAAAACATTCCACATATATTTTTTCTCTCACAGTCTAAGCCCTGACCAATCTATAATAGAATAATTAAAAACAAATTAATTTTGAGTTGCTTTGCTCTCGGAGGCTTCAAGAGACCTCTGCTTTAGGTAAGTACAAATAAGAAACATTAACCACAGATCACCATGCTACTAGCTTGCATGCCAGAAGCAAAGTTTCTAAAAATAAGTCTTACCAGTAACAGATTGAGCACAAAAGAGCATCCACAGTTACTGCTGAAGCATCAAGAGAAAAGATCTCACCAACGCAACTCTGTACCTCAGGCAACTGCTCACTCACGTATTACATAGTCCAAACCCTATAGTTTTAAAAGTCACATGAAACAAAGCTCATCCAGGCATGGCCACCTTCTTTCAGGCATCTTGCCTCTGCCTTTTCACTTTCAGGGTCTTGTACCCTTTCAAGGTATGCTACCAAGGTATTTAGTTCTCATTTATTATTTATGTCTGTTTTACCATGATAATGTTGCAATTTCAGCTGTCAGTTAAAAGACACCAAAAATTCTAGAAGAGTGCATGGGTTCTGAGGGGAGATAGACCAGTTCTGCATGTTTGTCCGTGTACATGTGTGCAATATTCAAGCTGTGCATTTAACAAAAGATCACCTCAACTTGAGCCAAAACAAATTGCTTAAGAAAACAACTCTGTTGTGTAACTTTTTAATTATCAGGTTTTGCTATTACAAATGTTAGCTGAATTTCCTTCCCAAAGGAAAAAACATCAACTTAATTAAAATGAACATTCTGGTTGTTTTAATATATGTTTTTCCAGCCAAGTCCTACTCCAGACTGTTCTGTCCCTGCCAAAAATGTACACCTAAAAGGACATCATTTTAGAGGAGAATGCCTGAATGAGAATGAAGAAACATTTATACAAGTTTTTTAATGTCAAACAAGTGTAGCCACCCTATCTATAGCAAGCACTAATCATTTGTTTCCACCTAACCAGATTGTGAACAAAAAAGTACCCTAGAACGAGAAAAGAAAGCTCAAAACTGTATCTTGAGCATCTGTAGATTCAACCAGAAAGCTGAATGTAGAAGAAACTAGCAATTAAACTTTGTGCTTAAACATAACTACATTTAATGCACAGCAACATAAAAACAAATGTAAATATTGAGATTCAAACCGTTTCCTTCCTTCCCTGCTCACTCCCTATTGCTCACCTGCTTTAGCAGGTTAATTTATTTGCTTTTCTTTGGAAATGGTGAGGAAAGAATACAAGCCAACACGTGAAGCCATGTACATAAAGCAACAGAAGACACACAGAAAATTGCAACTCAAATACTAGCAAGATGAGCAAATAAATTTAAAGAGAAATACAGAGTTGAAGAAAAATGAATGAAAGCACAAAAACACCTCTCCCACTCGTAGGTAATTCAGCCTATTCTTAAATTATTTAGGATGGAGAAAATACGGAGACCTTCCTCTACTGACAGCTGTAAAACACGGACCATTGGCAGGAAAAAATAAAAAAATAAAAAAGAAGGTCTAGCTGAAGATCTAGAGATCATTCGTTTACCTGCAAGTCTTGCCTTGTCAACGTTACAACTGTAAATAGCATAAGGTCAATGTTACCCATTATTAAGACATCAGCAGATACCTTATTCAGTACACGCATACTTACTGGCTGGAGGTAGGTCAGCACATAGAAGACAATCAAGTTGTCCAAGAAGTAAAGAAAGGCAGGAATTGACCATTTCATGGAATTACAAAGATTCTTCCAGGAAAGACATCCAAAGGGATGATCCAAACAACCCTCTGGAAGGCAAACAAATTAATAGGAAAGACGTTTTTCTTATTTTCTTTTAGTACAAGTCTATTCCAAACCCTTTTGAATAGGTGCCACTGTTGTGTTCTTAAGAACACTGTTGGACTGCAAAACAACTCAGGTACTACAGGTCTCTGGCAACACAGAGGGCACACCCAAGGCAGAACACATAGCTAGGGCACAATCCATTGCCTATGCGCATTCACCTTCTTGCTTCACCAGAGAAACCATGCAACAATCCTTTACCTCCCATGACAGTATTTACCCACTGGAAGCAAAAAAATCAAGTATCAATCACTTGTTGACGGCCAAAAAGCACTCCAGGAAGTCCCCACACAATAGCCACAGCATTACTGGGAGATTATTAATCACATGTAGACCTGAAACAATGACTCAAACAGGGGATCTGTTCATACAGCATCCAGAGCATGGCCAGTCACATCAGAAATACAAAATGTATCAGAACTCAGTATATGTAGCATACAACACACAATCTGAGTCAAAAGAGAGCAAATGGGAAGAAAGGAGAAAGAAAGGACAAGGCACAAAGAATGACATTTACTTAGGCATTCAGGACACGTGCTTTAGGATTGTGCCAAATTTTAGTCTGGTCTAGAGCTGACAAAAGAAGCACTTTGTTAGTACAGATTTAAGATTATAGAACGTTATCTAATCCTCTTCTGAATTAGTTACACACTCAGCTCAGTAAAACTCAGAAGTGTGGTAGAAAACAAAAGAAAAACAGCAGAAGAAAGCAAACTTGAAAATATGCAGGCAGCAGAAGCAAAGGACAGCACACTGTATTCGCTGTCTTAGGTATTTCTGCGTTAAATGGTGGGGTACAATTTTCAGTGGCTTGCCAGAGCCATGACTGTTAAACGAGTAAGTGGATAAAACTAGCACTTCAACTTAACAAGTAATAACGTGCTGACTGCGCCTGACAACCTCCTCCAATTCAAATGTCTGTACTCTAAAGCTTTGCAATGCTATTAAGTTAGCTTCTCATCCTTTTTAAATCAGGACAGAAGCTGTAGAAGGGCCCAAAAAGAAATGAGAAAAATACCCTGCAATACAAAACTGGAAGGCAATGAAGCCTGACGCTGCTTTTCCTGTACAGACAGCAGCCCCAAGAATTGTCTTTGTTACTAAGCTATACTATTAAATGTGAATCTTTTAGTTAAAGAAAAAAAAAAATGAAGTACAGCGTATCTTAGAAAGTCAGTACATCTTAGCTATTTTAAACTTGCATACTTACCTTTTTTCTTAACCCATAGCGCCAATATCAAACAGAGGAACAATTTCACTACTTCAGAACATATGTTCACTGTTGTAGGAAGGTAATCATATTTGTTATCTGTGGGATTCAGCAAATTGTAGAGAGTACACGGTCAGATTCTATCTCCTGCATTCACAATTACAGAAGAAACTATTTTAACCCCTCCAGTCAGAATTTCAGCTACTCCCCCAAAACACAAAAGGCTCTTTCAGCACTTCAATTATAAATACCCAGTTTTTGATGATATACCACTGCCCGAATGTTCCCCTTCCTAGGTGAAATCTTTCTTCATTCGGTCTCAGTTTACAATGAAACTTTAAGGAAGACCTCAAGAACAACACAGTCTTAGAAAACTAAAGGGAATGTTTCCCCCTAGACAGCACGATGCTGTTTTTTCCCTCCAAGGAGCAGGCTTCCAGGAGGACACAAGCGTTTTGTAGGATTACACGTGCTCTTTGCTAGCGCACGTTGCTAATATACGCTGAAGGGGGAAGCGTTACAGCAAGACGGTTACAATATGCACACCACTTCCTAAACCAGTTGAGAAACGTTGGTCAAGACGTTCAGCACCACCCGTGCCTGCACAACAGTTTCGCCTTTGCTGAAAGGCAGCTCCCGAGGAACTCGCTGCCTCACCGGCAAGGAACGATCCCCACACGGATCGGACATCTTGCAACCGCCAGCTGCTACTTTACGTTGGATCCAGTGACATTTATGTCAGACCCAACGAAATTTATGCCGCTTTACGTAACAAGGTGTTGGTGCTAAGGCTAGGTTTCTGGGGATGCTTTGCCCGAAACGCCCGCTCGCTCCCATCTGAGGCACGTTACGCCCACCGCCCGACAGTACCTTCGTTGGCAGAATACTTCATGAGGAGGATCCGGCTGGAGCCCAGCGCAATGAACACTCCCCCGAGCAGGAAGGTGTAGGCGGTGGTCCTGGAGCACGGGGCGAGGCGGCGGCAGCACCGCAGCTCCATCCCGCTGCCTGCCCTCGGCGCCCTTCGGACGACGAAACGAGAAGACCCTATCACAACCGGCACTGCAGGAAGCCGTACGACCAGGTGAGGCTGCCCGCTGCCATCTTACACGAGGGGCTCACGCCGCAAGCCATGCTTTCACCGGACTCTTATATTAAGGACGCGCTACGAGGCCGGGCGCAGGGGTACCGCCATCACCCCCACCCCTCCCGCCGCTCCCTCAGCGCCCATCACCGGGCCCCTCCCCCCCGGCGCTGCCACCTCACCCGCCCCTCCCATCGGGGCTCTTGCCCTTACCCCGTCACGTCACCCCTCCCGGCCTCTTCCCCAGCGGCGCGCATGCGCGGGGACGTCCAGCCCCGCTTTTGCCAGCCCCGTCCGCGGCGTCATGGGCGCGACGAGGGGACAGAGGGAGGGGAGAAAATGGCAGCGGGTCACGTGACGGGGGGACGGTGGTGGCGGGGGGAGGACCGGGGGCGGCGCCGCGGCCATCGCTCGGCGGGCGGCTGGGCTGAGCTGAGCTCGGGGGGCCCGGCGGCATGCAGAGCGTCATCAACACGGTGAAGGGGAAGGCCCTGGAGGTGGCCGAGTACCTCACCCCCGTGCTCAAGGTGCCGCAGGGGCCGGGCGGGCGCTGGAGGCGGTAACGGGGCGGTGCTGAGCCGTGCCCCCCCCCCCTCCCCAGCGGGAGCCCGCGGTGGGGAAGGGGCTGCGGTGGGTCCGGGGGAGAGCGCGGCTCCTGGCCGCAGGAAGGATATCGAGGTCCTGGAGCGTGTCCAGGGCAGGGCTGCGAGGCTGGTGAAGGGCCTGGAGCACAAGTCCTGTGGGGAGCGGCTGGGGGTGTTTGGCCTGGGGAAGAGGAGGCTCAGGGGAGACCTCATTGCTCTCTACATCTACCTGAAAGGTGTGGGGAGCTGGGGGTCGGCCCCTTCTCTCAGATAACTAGTGATAGGACTAGGGGGAACCGCCTCAAGTTGTGCCAGGGGAGGTTTAGGTTGGAAATGAGATATTTCTTCTCAGGAAGAGCAGTCAGGCATTGGAACGGGTTGCCCAGGGAGGTGGTGGAGTCACCGTCCCTGGGGGTGTTCAAGATGTCCCTGGTGTTCAGGGACCTGTTTTAGGGGGTGACATTGGTAGCAGAGTGATGGTTGGACCAGATGATCTTGGAGGTCTTTTCCAACCTTAACAATTCTAGGATTCTTGCATTTAATATTTCTACTGTAATTATTTACAGCATCAATCTCTCTGCCTGTAGTTTTATAGTGTGACCTTCTATATGCCTTATACCTTGCAGCTTAGATCTTGGGGTTGAAGGCAGCGATACACAACTATTAATTGAGCTTGTCCCTTTGAGGTATCCTGCCTGGATAGTGGATCTTCCTAGGTTTGACCACTAATGCGTGCTGCAGTGAAGTTGTGGTGTAGAAATGTGAAGTGACATGTTTACCACGTACGCTTGTTGTTGAGCAGCTGGCACTTTATTCTACTGTGAACAGCGGAGGAATTTGTGCGACCAGATGTACAGCTAGTGGCCAGGAGACAACACGGACCCTCCCACATGGGGGAAGTGATAACATTACGTGTATATGTTCCCTTTACAAGGGGCTTGAAATAAGTGCTCCCATTCCTTACCTTCAGAGAGTAACTATGTCTCATGCTAGCTTGCATACCACAGGATGCTTTGAGATGAAAAAGTGAACTATTTACCCTCAGGGAACAGAGTGTGGGTATTTTACATGTTTCCTTCTGTAATTCCAGAAGCACAAGGTTGTGCATGTTGCATAATGCATGTAGTTAATATTGAGGTTTTAAATAGTAAGCTGACTCTAGTGTGATATTGCATAATGTGTTATCAGGAGTTTTTGGTTTAATGGTAATCCAAATTGCTAAATTATAGCTGTTTGGATTTCTTTGATTTTTGTTAACTGCATAGAGTGATACTATGATGTCTGCACAGCAGCCGGTTTGCTTTTCTTAATATTGTTCTTAAATGTTCTTTAGAGACATTATGGGAGAGAAAGGTATCAGATGTATTCATGAAATAGGTGTGCTCATTTCCCTTTATATAACACAGGTGGTAGTGTGCACCAGGGTTAAGTGTCAAGAATAACTAAGTTAAGCAGTGGCTGGTTTTCTTTAATGCTTTCCTAGTGATTGAGTAGGCTGAAGCTGCAGCCAAGTATTAGGTTTCTTAACGAAAAACCTTCATATAAATGCATTGCACTGCTGTTTGGTGCTAAGAAACAGTCCCAAAGTCCTGACTGAGAGGATCATTAAATTCTATCTGGTTTCCTGTCTCTTTCAGGTGAATGTAACACAGGGCATAAGGGGTCTATTTTAATATTTGTTGATACAATTGGCTGCATAAAAAAAAATAAAAAAAAAATTACTTTGTATGTGTAATCTTTTCGCAGTTTCTCCAGATCCTGCATCCTGTAATTTTGTCAAGTCTTACTTACACGTCTTACTTCCATATTTTGTAATATAGCAGCCCAGGCAGAGACATCCTCCAAGTTGCTTCAGAGATCTTTGTGGACTGAGCTAGCTGCAAGATGAAAATCTCACAGATATTTTTATTTACCAGTAAAGTGGGTATGTTGATTTGCCAGCAGAACTCACAATTTCTAACTTTTTTTTTCAGGAGTCTAAATTTAAAGAAACGGGAGTAATTACACCTGAAGAAGTAAGTATTTAGAACCTTTGAAATATCAGTACTTCCATATTTTCTAAATACAACTTTTACTCAAAATGATCATGCTCATCTCAAACTGTTTACGCCTTTGCCAGTTCCTTCTTGAAACACTTTCCATGCTGTGGAAGTTCTAAATGGCCTTGTTACTCTGCAGGTGAAGTAGATCAGCAGCAGAATTCTTCTTGAAATGCAACGTAGCATCTGAATGTGGATTGTCTTTTCCTGTATTACATCCTAAAACACTAATAAGGAAGCTCATGCTGGGTCAACAACTCCATATATATCATGGAACTAAACAGGAATATGTTTGTTTCAAAGGTCTTTTCCATAAGCAATTCAAAGGAGAACTTGTACTGCTGTGTCTCGGAAACAGTCCTCTCTTTCTCCTCTTTCGGTACCTTCCAAGGCTGTGGCTAAATCATTATATATGCTTGTTCACAGCAAGCATCCCTCTCCCAATCCCAAGAGGCTGCTTCAGCATGATGGCGTTTTGGATTAATGCCAAGCAGTTGTAGTTAGTTTTTAAAGGAGTCTGCTGTGATGGAACAACAAGATTTTTTTCTAGAATATTAGCACTGATTTTGCAGTGCTATTTAGGCTTCCCTGTTCTGCTTTTTTCATGTTAAAATGCTACAGTTCTGAAAACACGTTGTCTTCACAGAGGTATAAGAACAGTGTTTGGACTGTTAGGTAAAATGAAAGAAACATGAGACAATGTACAATCTTGAAGATGGGAGAGAACAAATTACAACCAGTACAGCTGGTGTATGTGGGCAAAAGCGTTCTTCCTAATGTTGGTAGCAAGCATTTTTTCTGCTCTGTTGCAAGGCATGCAAGCACTTGTGGTTTCTGTGATCCATGGGAGTACTACTCAGAAAACAGGCTTAGCAACATGGTGTCCTGATAATTGTGTGTGCATAGGTGTCTGTGTATTTTACGTACTAATGTATTGTAGATAAAAATAACTGTTTACAGAGAAAGTAGATACATCTACTAATGTTTAATTCCTCCATGATATGCAGAAGAGAAAACATTGCAGTAGGACTGAAAGACAAGATACTTTCTATAGAACATAGTAAGAACCATGCGGAGTTAGATTAAACTGTTTGCAGCATTTAAACACCAGTAAAAGAATACAAACAGTATGTATTATAAATGTAGATGCTGATAGGATGAATAGAACGGACCCTTCAAAGCCATATTGGAGGGAAATGGTTATGCAGCAAGACTAATTGTCTTGTTAAATTCAGATAAAACCGGACCATTGATCTGCTGATTGTCCCTTTGACAGTCTCCTATTCCCTGATGATTTTGATCTTTATATAATAGTGATTGCTAAAGAACTGATATCAACTGTGATCATGCTAGGATGTCATCTTTGAATGAGTTTCGATTTCGCGGGTAATGAATCTGTTTAACCTGCTCTGCCTGTGTCTTAGTTTGAGACACTCACCATTGTGATAAACTTTGTGTGGTTCTTGTGGCTTGTCTCTGAAGATGAGTCTATTAGTGATAAGGCTAATGATGACTAATCAAATTCAACATCCGTTTTTTTTCCTTTATTGGTGTAATTGATTTAATTTTAGCAAATTCTTGCCTGTCATGAGTTCTTGCTAGCTAGTACCTCAGAAAGGTAGCCATTCTCATTTCATATGTAAGTACAGGCAAATCTTAAATTGTTTTCTTGCCACTTCTGCCATACCAATTCAGGTATGATAATGTTAGTGCTTTAGAAATAGAAAGTGAAACCAACTAGTTTAATTATGCTGTTTAGGCTGAAGAAAATGGAGAAGAAATTTAAGTATCGTTTTTATATTTTTTGCATTCATAGACTTCCAAAGAATGTTTTGAATTTTTCATCTTAAATAAAGTCCTTCAACATTGGAACTACGAACGCTGTTCCAATTCTCTGAACAGAGAATTTTAAATAATTTTTAAAGTTTCATGTGTTATTTATTATTAGGTAAAGCCCAATGTGTGTTTTTTAATTTCCGTGTGCATTGGAAGGGATTACTGTTTTCTTAAAAATGAATATTTCACTTCAGCTAGACATTTTTCTTGGAAAATGGCTGAAAGAAATCACTTTTGCAGAGATTAAATCTGCTAAGCTGCATGCAATAGATGTTGTGGTCTTTTCTACTACACAGATGTGCCTTGCATTGGAAGGCATGATGAGAAAGTGACTGGCACTTACACTTCAAGCCTGTTGTGTCACTCCATAACAGCTTGTAGTCAGCCTGGAAGTGCATTATTGTAACCTGGTGTTTTAAGACAAAGCAATCGCAGCAGTAGGCATGCGCCTTCTTTTCAAAAGGCACTAATGCACAGAGCACACAAATTGCTATTCTTAAATGCAGGTTTGCCTCCCCCAATTTGCAAAGAAGAACTAAGTCCAGTGGGTTAGAATTTGCTGTGTGGATTTTGACTTGGTATGCAAGTCTAGCACAGCATATCCAATGTTACTTTGAAAAGGTGATGGGATTTAAAAAAAACCTGTTATGTCTGATAATAAGAACAAGTGGAGTGAAGATTTTTAAAAACCATTTCTTCAGATTAAAGTTCTACACAAGTTTTTTTCAATGTTCTAAGTACTTGGTTATCCATATGTAGTAAGCATCAGTTGGTGATGCATGGTGATGGTTGTTATATACCGCATACTGCTTATTCTTCTGTTGCAGTTCTTGCACTAGTTCAATGAAATGGTGACAATCTCACTTCCTGTCTTGCTGCAAAATTGTTTTGAACACTAGAAGAGAAACATCTTGTAGCTGAAACTCAAGTAAAATACAGAAATACCTTTTTTGGTTTGGTTTTAGGGGAAAGCTTAAGTTCAAGTATTCATCTTCTCATATTAATCTCTTGACTGTCTTTGTGAAAGTTTGAAGAGTAGCAAAGAAAAGCAGCTTATTAATCACAAAGTGTTACTTCGCCTAGGAAGCAATGCTTAGTATGCATTTCCTTCAGGTGAAGTTACTTTCGTCCTTATGATTAGCTGAAAAATTGTTAAAGCATCAAAATAATATAAACAGATAATGTAAATAAGAACTATCAGAGGAATACATGACTGAAATATTACTATTGCGGAAATTGCTTCCTTACTCTATATGTAACAGTACTTTATTTTTTTTTTTTTTTGTCTTAACAGTTTGTTGCAGCTGGAGATCACTTAGTTCACCACTGTCCTACTTGGCAATGGTAAGTGAAATCAAAAGAATTAAGGAAAGTTAGCATCCCTACTTAGGCTTTTATATGTTTCCATTGGATACAATTCATCATTTCAGAATAGTACGCTGACTCTTGCAGTAAAACTTACGCTATTTCTACGATGAAGTGATACGAACTTTAAGTCAAGCAGGTCTTATTTATTGTTCTGTGTAGTTGTAGTGGAAATGATGATTTGTCTGGGGATCTTTTATTTGTTTTCCAAAGGCTCCAGAGGAAATAAGCTAGTATATACCATGCATGCTTCCAGTGTTCAGCTGCAGCATCAGTGTGTCTCCCTGAGTTTGTCTTAGTAATGGTGATTGAAAAAGCAAAGGCCAAGTCCAACTGAAATTGCTAAGATCAAGGTGTATTTGCTATATTTTAAACAAGAGCTTGTTGGTTAAATACTTTCAAGTTGGCACACATCAGGTAACTTTGCTGTGCTTGCCCTCAGAAATCCCTTATCTTTTGTGTATTGTAAGGGTGCAGATAGGTACTTATGTTTTATTAATGTCTTGCATTATAGAACTAATCAGTCTGTGCAGTTGGTATCATCAAGGTTCTTGGCTCTATACTGGGCCATGAACAGATGAAGGAGGAATTGTTATACTTGAATCATTGTTTCTTGCCTTTTTACTGTCTCCTTCAGAGAAAATGTTGATTCAGGTCTGTGTCAGCAGTTGGCAACAGGCTGCTTAGAAGCTTTGATTCTTATTCCAAACCAAAAAACACTGAAGGCAAAAGCAAGCACTTAAATAATGTGAGCTCTGGTGACTATTGCCAGTTTTTATATCTTTACAAGTCCTTCTTGCTTTTTCTGAAGTTAATCTCTACAAACACTTGGGACTATGTTGTTGCTGATACTAGTACGTCTCATATAGATTAGATTCCTCTGTCAACCCATCTTTGCTTGTAGTTCCTAAGTAGTTATTGAAGCAGCAAATAGTTTTTGATCCAAGACTTTGTAGTTAGAAATGGCCAATCTTTTTGACCTCATACCTAGATTTTGATCTAGGTATGAGGTCAAAATCTATATATCCTAGATCAAAATCTATAGCTAAGAGTAAAGTCATAGCAAACAAATTCTGAGAAAAAGGCAAGAGAAGTATGTAGAATGTTCTTCGTATAAATTGAAAATAGGTTCTTTTGCACATCATCAAATTCTCAACCTTTTATGGTACACTTCATTTTGCAGGGCTTCAGGAGAAGAACTAAAAGTCAAGGCTTATCTGCCAACAGACAAACAGTTTTTGGTAACTAAAAATGGTAAGGCTGAAGTTTAAATATAAGTGTTCTTAGGATTGATAGCATGATTGATTGTGCTATCAACTCTACTGATTGTCTGTATTGACAGGGGAAGCAAATATCTTACACTTTGGATGTTTTGGCTTTGGGATATTAAAAAAAAATAATAATCCTGCACATCTAAAATCTCTTCTTTAGACCAGTTGCTAGCTACTAGGGCTTTATACTAGTAATGCAGTTTGCCTTGCTGAAGTAGAAATTAAGCTTAAGTATCATAAACCTCCTTATCTGTCCATCTGTTTTTTTCCTGCCCTTCAGCTCACATTCAGTTTCTAAAAATAAAATAGGTTTATTTTCCTCTTTTTTTTTTTGGAAAACCTGGGTTATGGAAGTGTACCTAAAATGTCTTTCATGGTGACACCAATGCTTCTAGTTTAAATGTGTAATTAATGTTGTACTCCTTTCAACAGCAGTGATATAAAATACATTTTTAAAGCAAATTTTGACCAGATTCACAGTTATTTATATATAATATTTGTGATTACTACCTTTTTAATAAAATGCATGAGAAAGATAAGGTTGCAACACAATCTTGGCAAAATCATTTTCTTGAGAGATCTTGTACCAAAATATGTCAAAGATCACGTCGTTAGAAGTACTTTGCAGTACTGAAGGGATCCTGAAGAGATTTGTATTTGCAATGAGTTGTAATTTCATCCTTTGATTTCACTTGCAGGCTTTCAGGGTCTTGCAAGGAACTGTCATGTGAAAACGCTAATAGTAGTGTTGGATGGACTTTGCTGAGATGGTCTTGATGGCTGCATGGCCAGCTTTATTTCTCTTTTCTCGTGCTTCTAGGGTCCCACATTGCTGTGACCCTTATAGGACACATTTTAAAATGTTTCCTGTTCATGCCCTCTGTGCTGGTAATGATGCATTGGCCTAACACATGAGTAGAAGTTATGGGCTAAGGGTGAAACCAAGAGGCATGCTACAGATTTCATTTGGGAAGTCTGGACAACCTCTGTTCACTCTGACTTTTACACCCTACTCTTTCTGAAAATAAGCAATTTTTGACATAGTTGTTGCTCTCTGCATTCTTTCTGTTAATTTTTCTGAAAACTTCGTTTAGATCTGTGCTTGAACGGTGATGTAGTAATGTATGTGGCCGAAGTTAACCTAAATAACATTAATGCTAACCTCTTCCAAACTTCTAGATAATTACCATGATAAATTAGGTATATTTAATAATAAATGGCTGATTCAAACTTGTAGCAGAGGACAAATCAGTAAACTTATGCTAATATAAGCGAAGTTGTTCTTGGGCTAGAAATGGTTTAGTGATGTGAAGAAAGCTAGTAGATCGTCTGCAGTTGTTGGTGAATGAATAGGCAGCCTAAGGAGACATGAGAGGTTAGCTTTTCTGATCCTTGTGTGTTTGGATTAAAATGTTCTGGTGGGTTGCAAGAATAAGCTTTTTCCGGTCACTGCAAGTGATGCACTGCAGTGAGATAAAACACCTCTTACCATATTTAAGTTTGTGCTTTTGCATTTGAAATACAGCTCTAGAATTCCTTAAATAAGGATATATGAGAGACTACCATATTTCAGAAGGCTTTGTCGGATAACTTCATACTTCCATCTGATTTTGTATAGAATGCCTGCAGTCATTTTGATGTGCAATTTTTTGCAGTTCCGTGCTACAAAAGATGTAAGCAGATGGAGTACTCAGATGAGCAGGAAGCAATTATAGAAGAAGATGATGGTGATGGGGGATGGGTAGACACCTTTCACAACGCAGGTATTCAAAGTCTTGCTTCAAACTTTGCATTTGTTACAGTGCCAGCTACCCGCTTGCTCTGTACATGGCTGCTTAGGTATTTAACTGTGTGCTTGTATGCCTGAAATAGACTGCTTTTCAGGGGTTTTGCTTGACAGTATTTTATTATTCGCTTGTTAAAGTTTAAGTAAGTTATTGGTGGGTTGAAGAGCTGTGTACTAGTTCATTCCTTAAAAAGATCTCGTTTAGAGAGTGTTGCTTTAAAATATTAATTTGAAGAATGTACTAACTTCTACTTTTAGTAAGGTTGTATGTGAAGCACGTTGAGAACCTTTATCTTAAAGGTGACCCAAAGACACTTTTAATTATTCTAGTATTTCCCATTTTGTTACTTTGTTGGGTTTGAGTTAAAAGGCAGAATTGTTAGAAAATAACTCTTATTTTAGTATCTGAGGTAAACTAGGGGACTGAAAGAGAAAAATTAAATAGTGATTACTGTGAGATATGATCTTATTCATAGGAAGTCTTCAGATGGGCTTGCATTTATAATAAAGACTAAAATTACTGCTTGAATGAATTTGTCTCATTACTCTTTCTGGCAGAACCTCTTTAAATCATATTTCTCCCCTCTGAAAACTGGCAATTTTATTAGTTTTAGTCTGTCTTCAAGTTTTGTCATAAGTTAATCAACTTGTCTTCCAATGATGCTGTCTCCTACCATTTCCAAGGCTAGAATATACTTCAGTCAGTACTTACTTTATTTGGTTTATTTTATTTTGCTGTAATCTGGTAGATGTTCTCACTAAATCATTCAGCCAGGCTAGAGAGAGGAAGGATGAAAGAAGATACCCTTTTTTTCTTTTATAGATTTCTGGTTTTGATCGCTGGCACCTCTTAAATGCATTGTTCTTCATAATACAGCACCCCACCCCAAAGAAATCTTTTGACCAAGCTTTGTCTTGAATTAAGTATGTGTTCCCCTTTCCTGCTTTGTCAAGTGTGGTTGGTTTTTAGGGTAGACTGATTTTGGTAACCAGCTAGTACAGCTGTAAGACCCTTGACTAGACCTAGCCAGGTTTCCAAACACTGTCAGAGGAGAGAATCTATTTCCACCCATCTGTAGTTATATGCTTTATACCAACATATTTTTCTGGTGGGTGGGAAAAACCCTCTGTAAACAATCACACAACCACACAGAAATGTGTTTCCAGGTTTTTGGTTTTAATTTGGTTCCAGGTTTATTCTCCATAACGATCAATTTCTCATCTGAAGAGCTAATAAGATGTGTATATTGTGTCAAAGCATATGTTGGCATGTATCCCAAAGAGCAGCGGATGAGAGCTGCATTAAAACTAGGAACGTAATGGGGAGGTACTGAAGAGTTGATACTACTGTGATTTGGGGTGGCTTTTTTTTACCACTGCTTCCTCAGCTAAAAGCATTGTGTCCTGCCGTGATATCGATTTGTCATGAACACTTTGCTTTCAAGATGCTTCAGAAATACTCATAAATGCATGCCTTCGTCACAAAGCTGAGTACTATAGTGATGTGAATGCCTATGCTGAACTCATTTTTTGTGTAAAGACTCCTTAAAATAAAAATCCAAATTACTTTGTGGTGTTCCATCAACAAAATTTGCTTGAAGTACAAGAACTGTGCTGTTGTGTTCTACCTTAACAGTATGGTGTCATTATGGATGTCCATCTCCAAGCATACTGCCAACACCAAATAAACAGCCTTTCAAATATCTAAAATGGTTGTGACATTTAACTGGAAAAATCATATGCTGCTTTGAGACCTCTGCAGCCTCTCAACCTATTTCTGTAGTGTTCTTTGACAAAGAAGCAACTTCTTTAATGCAAACTTCTTGTTCAATTAACAGGTATAGTGGGTGCAACAGAAGCAGTTAAGGAGATCACACTAGACAGTAAGGTATTTGTTTTGAAATTTCTCTTGCTTTATTCCAGGATGTAAAGGTAATAGAAATCTTATCTCCAGCAATCTAGCGTTGTTTCTAGAAGTTTAAAATAACTTTTGTCACTAGATTTGTTGCAGGTACTCTGTGATCTTTACAGCCCACAATAGTAGTTTAAGCAAGTGCATTTCCTTGTTACTGTGTGTTTACCAAAGCAGTGTTTCTATTGCAATGTCTTTAGCTAGTCTGCCAGAATTCTACAAACTGAAAATGACATTGTGTTTACAGTGAAACTGTCCTTGGGTCTCAAGAATCTAATGTTTGGAGAGCCAGTGTGAAGAAATTTTTACGTGGGAAAGATAATGTAGGAGTGTAAAGTATTTATTCATAATCTTTAAATACTACTACAAGCAAAGTTTAAACGCATTAAGTCCTATTTGACAAACTGGTATCCTCACATCCACATGAAGAACTAAAACTATTTAAATATCTTACAAAGTCATCGCTATCGGTACTCCTCCAAAACGTCACTCTGTAACAGGAGCCAAATCTGAATCTTAAGCCCTTGGGAAACTGAGAACAGTTGGAAAAAATTGAGGGGTGTGTGTATGTACATATTTCTTAGTACGCTTAAGAGAGCCAAAGACAAAGTGCTTTAAGATGAGCTGATGGCTCAAGTGGAGTTCCATCTACGCCTTATGAGAATTTGTGAAACTATCCAAGCATAAATCGTTAGATTCTGAAGTTTAGGGGGAAAGAGAGTGGGCTCCCACATATTACGGCACAAATTGTAAACAACTCAAAACATTATTGATATTATGAACTGTGAAATTCAACCGTTTCAAATGGAACTGTGCTGAACATAGTAAAAATACTGCTTTTTCACAACTTGGGGACAAAAGGGTTGAAGAAACAGTCTTAATGAATACCTAAAAGTGATCTCTGTTTTTACAAAACGTAGTGCTTTCAGAATATTATTGTGATGCGTAACTGTTGTTATGACGTGGATTTCAATTTTTATATTTGGTTTGCAGAAAAAATCTGCTTTTTGTGTAGTACATCATTTCTTGGAGCACAAGTCCAATCCAGAATGACAGATCCTTTTATGATAATACACTGTTTGCCAAAGTACTTGGCAACATATTTTTGTACTAATTGTGTTTTTTTTTTGTTTTGTTTTGTTTTGTTTTTGTTTTTTTTTCCCAATGAGGAAACCAGTCTGGTGATGCTTACAACTAGAGCAGTTTCTAATTCTTATCATTTTGAGTATTGTCCTAAAGTCTTCATGAAAACTAGCATAAAGTGAGACCTCCTTCTTCTGAACTTCTCTAGAATTGTCTGTTGGATTCAAATGTTATATATCAGCACAAAATTTAGCTGAGGGCTTGTCGTATTCTTCAGTTCTGTTGGACTCTGTTTCCTCAGACAATTATATTAAAAAAGTGCTACCTTTTTGGGCTCTTACATGTTTCAGAAATAATTATGGAACTGTTGCACAGTTGTTTGTGGATTCACACAAAGTGTTAATCTGTGTGTTTAGTCATTGCCTTTCATTTGAGGTAGATGGGTTATTGGAAAATAAATTGACTGTTTAATACCATGTCTACTCTCTGCTTAGGAATTAAGTCATTCTGGACTATAAAGTCAGAGGAGAAATTTGTAGTGGATTTTTAATGTTATGCTAGGATTTTGAAACTAAGGTTGTTTAATAAGCAAATATGTGAGTTCAGTATATTTGTTAAAATTGTAGGAGTTACTTTTTCTGCATAGCTCAGTTGACTAGACCTAAACTTGCTGGGGCTGTTAAACTGTGTGGATGCATCTTAAATGCAGTTGTCTTAAAGCAGTGCTTTCAATTTAACTTCTGAAGGATAATATAAAAATACCAGAACGATCAGCATCCTGTGAAGATGATGATGAGGAAGATGAAGGGGAAGCTGCAGACATGGAAGGTATTTCCTTAAATTGGATGAGGGGGTGTATTTATTTCAGGCCTTTAACTATAGGAGTACATTCTAAAAAAAGTAGGTCTAAAAAAGTAGGTCTCTAAAAAAAGGTCTTATTGATGCATGTTTACTTTAATTTGTGTGATGAAATCTCTGTGAATGTTGAGTGGCAAATTAGTTTGAGTAACAGCACAGATGCAAGCAAAAAATAAGGATTATGGCACAGCTTTGTTCTGGTTTCATACCTACATTTAATCTGTCTACTAAAAACTACTTGTTTAAGGATTGTTCATCATGTACTTGTTATAGTCTTTTGTCAAATTGTGTTAAAAGCTGTAATGTGGTTTAGGGGTTGGGAGATCTCCCTGAAAAAGAAATATCTTTAGATGTGTGTGGATATTTTTAATGGAATTGTTTATGAATGGGAAATAAGACAGCTAACGATGAGCTGAACACAGAATTTTATGGGTCTTCTTTTCAGAGTATGAAGAAAGTGGGCTATTGGAGACAGATGATGTGAGTGAACAGTTCTGTCTTGTCTGTTGCAATGCTTATCACCAATATGAGCACAAAATAATAATAAGGATGACAAGTAGTTCACATAACCTTATAATAAGTGGTGGGATTTCTGAGCTTGGTTTCCTGTGGAGTTTTCTCCTGCCAATCTACCCTAATTCTTAGGTCCTGAAAGATTTTGGTTACAGTAATTTTGCTTTCTTCGCTGATCTGCTTTGCTCTACTTCTATGCAATGTTCTATTCACAAGAATTATAAAGTGTAGTGATTGTTCTTGAGGCTCTCACATGTGGTGAATTGAGTGGCTTGCGGGTTCAACTGACTACATGGATGCTGGAGTGTTATGAGGGAAAACAGAGGGCATGGTTATTTGGGGTACTTTCTTAAGGTCTTTGTGACACGTGCATAAACTGAGACCTCTGCTTTCTGAATTTCATTGGAATCGTCAAAAAGTTCAAAAGTTATTGGTGAAAGAATGGAGGGGATAGGACTATGTAGTTGCATGCTTCCTTGAGAAATCAGACTTGAGGAAAAAAATAAGTGAAATCAATATTCCTACTTTGAAGATTAAAGCAAAACCCCAAGTCCTACATTTCTTAATGTTAATTAAAAGCATTAATTTCAGTTTTACAGCCCTACCTAACTAATTAGGATGTGACAAGAGGGCATACAAACAAGACTGTACTAATATTGTCATTTTTATCTTGAAAACCAGGCAACACTTGACACAAGACAGATTGTTGAAGTTAACAAAGCTAAAGCTGATGTTGGAGGGGAAGATGCTATTCTACAGACTAGAACTTATGACCTCTACATCACTTACGACAAATATTACCAAACTCCAAGGCTCTGGTTATTTGGATATGACGAGGTATAGCTATATCTTTTTTCCTCACCTCTGTGAAATTAGATCATGTCAAATAGCAAGGCTACTTCGTTATTGCTTTCTTATTCACTGAAAAAATTCAAAGGAAGAAATGGTGAGAAAACCCGTTATACAGTCGGAGTTGCAGACAGGGCTTTGGGGGTTGCAGGAGGTAGGAATTATTTCGCTGAAAAATTGTACTTCGTAACCAAGCACATTTGAAAGAAAGAAAATCATGCATTGCTATTTCTTAAGCTACTAGCTTTACAGAGCTACCAGAAATAACCCCAGTCAATTTACACAAGTAAGCAGGTGTGTATTTTCATGATCTTCGGGGGAAAGGATCAGATAAATCACTTTTCTCTTTTAATGACTAAGTTTCTTGTGTTAAAGTTGTGAGGATTTATGGCTCAAATGCCTAGATGGGAACCAGGGACTTGGTTCTCAAACATATTGCCTTTATTTTTAATACACAAGGTGAATGGTAAAACTTTATGCAGTGCTGTTTCTATACCATATGGATCTTATCACAGTTCCTTCAGTGTACCTTCAGAGCTGTTGTATGTTAGATACTTGTAGCTTACGCTATCTCATACGTTAATAATGTTAGCATTGTTGAGAAGGAGCAGAAGATTCTTTGCCAGTAACGCTTTTGATCAAATGTTTCCTTTTTTCTTGTAGCAACGGCAGCCTTTAACAGTAGAGCATATGTATGAAGATATTAGTCAAGATCATGTCAAAAAAACAGTGACCATTGAAAACCATCCTCATCTTCCTCCACCTCCCATGTGCTCAGTTCATCCGTGCAGGTAAGTCTTTGTTTTTGGTGTGATTCAGGATGCAGACCTGAGGCATTTTGCTGGTCTTGTTAGGAATTTTGTTTAGATTTTCTGGCTGTATTTCCACAGGTGGCAGCAGCTCAGTGGTCTGCTCACTTCTGAGGGAGTGTGAAAGGCAAATAACAGCTTTTCTCCAAAGTCATTCCAGTGTTTGTTGCTGCAAGTGTATTATGAAGTTAGAGCTCTCTTCAGTGCTTGGCTTGCTTTTCTTCCACTTTCCTATAGATTCCAGAAGATGGCAGACTACTAGAATGCTATAAAAAAGTTCTATGCATTAATTTGCTGCATAATGTGTACTCTGGGTGAAGAAAAAAGCTATTTCATTTCAGTTTGAAATAACTTTCCTATTCTGTAACTGCTGCCATCTTTTCCTCCAGCAGTCCTTGAAATTTTATGCAGATAAGTAGGTCTTCTATATGCCACACTGAAATATTTGTTGAAAACAAATGCAAAACACAGTCATGTTCTCAGTGTTTTCTGTTGCATTTTCCACATTTCTCATCCAAAATGCAAGGAGTCTGTAGTTGGACTAGCTGTGCAGATATTTTTTCTAGCAGGTCTTTGAAGGTACCTTTCATCTTAAATGATAAGCCATTTATCTCCTCTGAGGTGGCTTAGTGATGCAGAGCCAGTATCTTAGTGTAACTCCTCAGCCTCTCGGTAGTGTTAAGATCTTGGAGATAGGAGTTTGGGCTTCCTCTTAAAAAATAATAATAAGAAAAACACACTTTCTAATCTTGCATAATTTAAAATAAATAAAATTCCAATTGCGTCTTTCAGTCTTTGTAAATGTCTTTGTACCTGAAGAAACACACATGGATCTTACGTCACTAGCTGAGATGTCAAATAATGAGCTCATCATTGATGAGTTTATGGTAGCTTTTGCAGACTTAAAACACTCTTGTTAATGGTTTAGGCCATCTTTAATTGTATGATTAGTCTTAGGAAGGGCATACCATTCTTAACATAGAAAGAACATGGGAGCTTTGCACCAGCGGATGACTGTTCTTGATCTTGTTATGAAGATGTATATTCACAAACTTCAGAAATCTGCATCTTGTCTTTCTTCCAGATGTTAGTTCTTTAACCACTGCTTTACAGCAGTCTTTGCTTTCATCAAGCACTCAGGCTTATGTCCGAACAATATTGAGCAGGGAAACCAGTGTGCAAGTGGGGAACAGCTTTTTCCCCTGTACACCTGACTTTGAGAAATTTTTAAATAGTGAACTTTTTTTTTTAAAATCACCAGGTCTAAGACTGCAGTAACAGTAGATTTGTCAAAGAATAAGGATTTGTCAAAGAATAAGCCTTGGTACTCAGGAGCAGTACAGGAAGCAGATGGAGTACTAGTAGGGAAAGAATAAAAGGTGGAACAGAAAATGTCATTAAGCTTCTATGAATAATGTGTTGCACCACCTAAAAATCAAATACTGCAGTACAGTTCTGGTCATCAGTTCTATAGTTTGAGGTGAATGAAGACTAAAACTGAAAGAGGTACAAAGAGGGTGTTAGAGATAACTGCTATCAGTTATGAAGCTTCTTCCATGCAAGGAATTATTTGAATAACATGCCACCCTTCAGCTAGCAAAATGCAGCTAAGGAGGGCATTCTGGTTTCTGTGACCTCCATCACGAACCCTAAGGAGGGAGAATGCATACATCTATGCATACATCTAATTAAACTAAAGTTGTTCAGGCAATATAATGAAAAAAGGTCTGTTAAGAGTTGTTACAAGTGAAGTTACAGCTTCAGTATTAGGGCATCTGCGGTTTGTGTACTGCTGGAGACGAAGTATTTTGGGGAAGTATTACTAGGTGCTTGCTCAGGCTTCTTAGGCACGTACTATGAATTTGTCAGGTAATGAGGTAGACCTCTGGTGTGATGCAAAGATTCTTGTAACATATGAAGACAGAAGTCTTATGTCAATCTATTTGTTACTCTGTCTTGTTTGCAGTAAGTAGGCTTTGGAAGTACATCCAGCTCCTTGCACAGCTAGTGCTTTTGAAGGAGTATCAGGTGGGATGAATGTAGGAAGGCTTAAGACTGATTAGGAAGATGACTAACCAAAGCAAAGACAAAAAAAAGCGTGATGCCATGGTTTAGTCTACTCACTGCTGCAAGCCCTGCTACTAAGTTGGTTGTGAGGAAGCTTCTGTTGATGGATGCAGGTTGGAGGGCACTCTGAGAAGAAACAAAGATGACATTTGGGCATGACAGCCCTTGTTAACTAGGTGGGGTTTATGTAGGGCTGTGACTACAATGTAACCTGTTCAATTTTGCAAATTCCTTTGCAGACTAAGAACCAATTTAATACTAGCCTGTGAACTTGGAGTGAGTTTTCTTTTTCCAGAAGGAGAGCTGTGAGTTTATTTCATTTTTTCCTCTGAAGTGAGTGGAGTTTCAGTGCCTTTGTTATGTAATCCACATCTACTCTTGAGGAAACAATTTGCATCATCAAACTTGCTGCAATTAGTCTTTTAAGAACAAAAAAGAAAAAAGGTATTGCAGTGAGACCAATTTGTCAGTAATCTTAAATTTAGCCTTCTCAGAAACAAGGCAGTGTAGTTGACTGGCACCTGCTTGACCTGGGAAAGTTTGAGAATGTGAAAGGTGACTGATAGCATAGCTAAAATTGATGTTTCAAATGGTATTCTATTAATTCTATAAGACTGCTAGGTACCAGTGATGTGAAGACGTTGGCTAAGTTAGATTCTCATGCTGCTTGACTTTTGAAGCATTAGGTATGTTCCCTTGTTCTCCAAGGCAAGCTATTCCATCTCCTTAATTTAATAAGGCTTACAGCTAAGAAAGTGTGTGCTTCTGAGATTTAAAAAAATAATAATAAGGCCGAAAGTACTGGTTTTCTTAATTTAGCTGGGAAGTTCCAGTGTTTATCTAGCTCTGCTGCTGTTGCTTCCCTACACATTACAAATATTGTGTAATGTAAGGTATTTGGATAGCCCTAACCTTGCTTGGCTGTTCTTGTGATGCATATATCCCTTTGTCCTGCGTCAGAGAAAAGAGAGAAATGGGGCGGTAGAGTGAAGATGATTGCCATGGGCAGCTGCTTAAGATTGCTTCTATTTTGAGTAATTAGTTGAAACTGTTCATCTTGCAGCTCTGCTGGAAGATAAATTTCTTGTCAGCATTTTTATGGTACTGGCAGGAACATATTCAACTTCCTCAATTAATCGCTGGAAACTGTTTTAATCACAGTTCTCACTGTACATATCAGTTTTACAAATGAATTATCAAACTGGTTAACTATGGCAGATCAATCACATCTGGTGGAGGTATGCATTTTGTGAGATGTTTTTTTCTTTTTTTCTCCCAATATGTCTGGATGGCTTTTATTGTTTCTGTTTACTTTTCTGTGTGATGTTTCCCTTCTAGCTGTTACTCAGAGAATGCCAATTTGTCAATTGTGCTGAATTCCATTGTGAAATTTATTTATTTAACCAAAAGTTTTAGTCACTTACAAAGCATGGGAGGGGGGTTCTTCACTTAAAAAGCAAAAATGCCCAATGAGAGCATGAATGGTTGTCTTACCAGTCTAAGAAATCAGCGGCTTTCAATTTATTTATAGCCCCATAATGTAAGGTCTTAACTCTACATATTTCAATTTATTTTCAATAGCAACAGGGGTATTTCTGACTTGGAATAGGAATAACTCATATCAACCAACTCCTGAGGTGATTCAAGTAATACCTGCAAGTAATTTAGGGGATTTTAGTAGGTGTTTCAAATGACTGACCTATTTGTTAGCTCAAGCGATGTACAAACAGGTCCTGGAACAGGCATTGGTGAGCATGTAGTATTTAGTCACCTTGAATTAAGACAACCGCTTATCTCTGGGGAGCTCTTAATCAGAAGTAAAATAAAATTAATCTTTGAGCTCTGAGTTTTCTAGATAGGATGCCTTAGATTACATTTCTGCATAAGTTATCATATTCCTTTTATATGGAAGGAGAGGTATATGCCTCATGTTAATTCCTCAAAATTTTCTAATGGAGGGAAACCAACTTTTGAGAGTTTGTAAGGTTCTTACAAAGCTTCTCCAAAGTAACTGTAAGAATGACTATTACAATGGCTGTTAAAGAATTTGAGACAACTTTAGTCCTTAAAAAAAACAAAAAGAACAATCATCATTAAGATGTTTGTGATTGAACCTGTAACCTGTAAGACACTTCTAACAGCTGCGGGGTGACCTGTACTCTGTGCCAGTACAGAAAGTAGCCCACCATTACAGATGAGGTCAAAACTTTAACATAACAGCAGTGAGGTTCCTATATTGAAGTAACTGGCCTTGGTACCACATACAGCATGTGTTCTGCCATGGCATCGTGAGGATCCAGAACTGCAATCGACTGTGAAGAGTAGCTGGCTTGTACAGATCAGCAGCACAGTAAATGGCAAATGCTGACCTTCTGTATTTCCCCAGACGTACATGTTCCTGTTTACAATGTGTCTTGGTAATTTTGCAACAGCTTCCTTCCTTGTGTTCACAGACATTGTCAGAATGATTAACTTCAGAGGTGATTTCTGAATGCCAACAATTAGTCAGTTATTTGGATTTGCATAGCAACATCAAAGCGTGTTCAGTAAGTTACGCAAACTGTACTTACCACTCTTTCTAGATCTCATAAGCACATAGTTGTTCAGGATGGCTTTTTTAAACCGCTATTGTTGACTAGCGTGAAGTCTTGTATAATTGTGTCCACAGCACTATATTGTCACTCTGATCATGATTGCCTGCAGAATCATGAATTTAAAATAGGGTTGATGCATAGATGAAAGTAAGGTGAGTTTGGTTTAAGAATATATAAATAAAACCTCCATTAACCATACAGTAGTTCTCTCCTCTGATTTGTTATGTTCTTCATCCTATAGGTTATGAGGTAGAAGAGCTATCCTGAACACAAGACCATTATTCCTAAATTGTAACTGGTCTTGAAAAGATTTGAAGTGTTCATGTTGGAGATATTCAACTGCAGTCTGTGAGCAATCTGTTCTAGCTCACTATTCCTTGCACAGGGAGGTCTGGACTAGATGATGACCAGAGTTTCTTCTAATTCTTCTCATCTCAGCTCTTTTGTAATTCCATGTCATAGTCCTATGATCAGCTTTGTACACAAATATTTGCCTGGTTCATAGTAGGTCTGGTAAGTCACTGACTTAACCTCGAAGTACAGTCACATGAAGAAATGTTCATCCTCCACTGCACAATAGTAATCTGATTTAGAGAGTTTGTCAGATTAAACCTTGTCATGATTTTAATCATGAGTGAGCAGAAGATAGTTTAGAAACTGTTGCCATAGAACCCATGTTAGAGCTGTAGCCAGGGAAAGTTTCCCTGGTCCCAGAGCAAAAAGGTGTCTTATGCAGGTTTAGCCTGGCTTTCCTAGGAAGCTCTGTGAATTATGTAAGTATTTTATGTCTCTTAACTTAAGCAAATTTAAAAGTTTATAGGAGGCAGTGAAAGAAAGTTACAACTTCTAGTCATCTTCTAAAGGGGGTTCATCTAGGAACTTCTGGTGGCTACCTGCTTCTGTTAAGGATTACCTTCTAGAGAATTTCCTGGTGCTTTCTTTAGCACTTCACAATTAACAGATATGCTAGCGGCAAGCAGAATGCCTCTCACTGTGCTACTCAGAATACATTGTAGTGTAGCCTGTCCTCCCCTTCCCTTGTCAATGTAAGGGGTTGGCAAATAATGTTATGTTCATGACTTAATATTTTCAGTTATTGTTTGATTTCTCCCTTAATAAACTGAAAATTTCTTCCTCCTGCACTGAAGCTAAGCATCCAAAATTTAATTTGTGCAAAATATAATCTTACTGAAATGAAGAGGGAGTTGCTTTGTCTTTAAAATATTTTTTTTACTGCTTTTCAGGCATGCAGAAGTGATGAAGAAGATAATCGAGACTGTTGCAGAAGGTGGGGGAGAACTTGGAGTTCACATGTATCCTTTTTCATTACTGCATGGTATTTCTAGAGATTTTTTTGCACTGTAAGGAGCTGTTACCTAAGGGTTCCTAAACTGAAATACAATGGTGTGTGAAAGCAGTAAACAACTCTTTTGGTAGCACACTAGAGTTCTGAGATGAGATCTTCTGTCCAAACAAACACCACTAATCAGTTGCAGAGAGTGGGGCAGGAACCACAAGTGAAAGTAGGTAGTGTTGAAGGACAGGGGTTGAGTCTCTGTACAGGTGTGACAGAAGTAGCTGTGAGTATGGATCTAATAGTGTGATGTAGGAGGATGTATTAGGAGGTTGTGCTGGAGGTTCATAGAGTGTGGTCAGAGTTGGTACATGCTTAAATGAAGTTTGGGAATCCATGCTATGATATTACCTCATATTAAAGACTTAGAAATATGAGAGATCACAGAATCATCTAGGTTGAAAGAGACCTCCAAGATCAGAGTCCAACCTCTGACCTAACACTAACAGTCCCCACTAAACCATATCCCAAAGCTCTACATCTAAATGTCTTTTAAAGACCTCCAGGGATGGTGACTCAACCACTTCCCTGGGCAGCCCATTCCAATGCCTAACAATCCTTTCAGTAAAGAGATGCTGCTTCTGTGTTAGATTTGGCTCTGAGATTCATTTCTGACAGGTGTGGAGATCCTATTGCTGCTCACATGGAGTGAAGAGAATATTTGACAAACCTGGCTTTGGTAAAACACTAGGCTGACAAAGCAGTGAAGATGACATTGTTCTGAACATCAGTATGGAATGCCTAACAATTTCCTTTTAGTCAGGTGACTGCCATTATGCTGGTACTAAGTTGGTACTGTGCTTTATAATTGAAATAACCTTGGTATTAAAAGCAAGTACATCTTTTCAGAACAGTACTCTAACTGCTTTTGCAGCTACAAGGCAAGCAAGGGACGGGATTACTGAGCAGCTAGAGGCCCTGAATCGGTAAAATTCATGTTCACTGAGTTGAGACTTGCTAAATTTGTGCAGCAAGCAACTGAAAATGAACTGGAAAATACATCTGGTTAATTGAAGCTGTCTGCTTCTTAGTAGCTTGAAAAAGCTTATTGTCAAGATTTTTATTACTTTTTTTGCTATTGCTAACATAATTGAGGGCTTTTAACAGACAGTTTCATACATCATTGCCACATAGTTTGCGTTTGCCAAAAAATGGTCAATGAGACTGTACCAAAGCAGTATTTCTTCTATCAAGTACCAGTATAACATTATTATTGTAAATTGTGATTTATTTTTCTTCTTGGTTGTCTGTCTGCCTCAGTCCCAATTGGACAGACACTTTAGCTTTGCAGTTATCCAGCATATTCCACATTACAGACTGGGGCACAAAAAGTGTTTGAAGGTGACTCATTGAAGGTGACTCATTTAAGGGAGACTAGGAAGACTTCAAGGAAGGCAGACTTCAAAGCTTAGCAAAGCTAATTTCTCTACTTTCCCTCATCAACAGGAAGGAGTTCTTCCAAAGAATTGTTCAAAACAGCAACTGAGCCACTGAGGACCGTGACGGGAAAGTAGCTAGGAATTAGCCTTTCTAGGTGCAGTTTACCTTGGCATTTGTTAATAACATATTAAGTATGTAAATGGGATCACAAATTTTTGTGTAGTTTGTAAGATTTATTGAAAGGAACATCTGTTTCCCCGCTTTAACTTGAAACAGAAAGGTCTGTATACTTGGACAAGCATCAGATCTACTACTAGAGTTCTACTGTATAAATTTCCCAATCTCTAACTGTATAATTTTTAAGTACTGTTTTCCTGTTGGCAAGAAAAACTGTTGAACAGACCATTGCGTGTGACTTCTGGTATGTTTGGGGGTTAGAGGGGTGAGGATTTCTAGCTGCTGCACCTTTTCCTTAACAATAAACACAGGTACCTTCTTATTTTCTTGAAATTTGTACAAGCAGTCATTCCGACAATAGAATATGACTACACAAGGCACTTTACAATGTAACTAAAATAAGAGAGATCCTCTACCAAATCTTTTTTTTAAATAACCCTTCCATGTGACATACAACATTACACACAATTTCTGTAACTAACCTTTTATCAAAGTCAGTGCATTAAAATAAAATGTTCCATTACCAGCCTTTTTAATAAAAGTCTGTGTGTAATAAATAAATCACTCTCATTCCTATATATACACTGCAATAAAAGGTGGATTTTTTTTCTCCATAATTCTTTCAATTTCCTTTCAACAGAAGACTGTTTTTTCCTCGATATTGGAAGTTAAAGTCTACTTTACTAGTATTAGTAGAAGCCTAATCTTTTTGGCTTCATTGCTAAGATGATTCCTGAAAATGAGACATGTTTCTCTGATTTATATTCACTTGAGAGACAGGTTGTTTTTTCCCCTAGTTATGAATGGTTGTTTCCTCTAAGTGGAAAAAGGCTTTGAAAGCTGAAGGAAAATAAGTGATGATCTTATTAGGAAAATTTAACTACGTCTTAAACTAAAGCAGTGGTAAATAACATTCTTTGAAGGGTGATTCAGATTTACACTTGAGTAAGACTAGCATTTGGAGATGGCATTTTGGGGGAGACAAAGGAATATTAGTATGTGGTCTGTTCAATTTGTAACAAATGCAAGGCAAAATTTCAGGGAGGATGGGAGAAGGTTATGTTAGAGCAGGGTTCAATCTTGACAACTTGTCCCAGCCTAGACTGTGCTAAATTGCACCTGAAAAGCATGATTTCCATTTTATGTTAAAGTGTCCATAATGTTGTTTGAATTCAGGTATTGCAGACACATCCAGGCTTTGGCAGTTATCTTCAGCTCTATAAAATGCAAGTTCTGATGAAGATGGGAGAAAAGGACTGTCATGTATATGTCATAGCTTCACTTAAAGTCTTTGTAGTTTTCACAACAACATCTTTGTTTCACAAACATCCAACTCTAATTCTACCAGATAATCCAAAGTTGGTTATTTGCATTTTTTGAACTTACGGTTGGGTAGGAAGTGTGGCACAACTGATCCCTGTCTTGGCTGTCCTCTGTACCATGTTCTTACTTATGAGGGTCTATAACCAATTTCTCTGTTCTTTGCTTAAAACAGCTTTCCTCTTTTGATACTATTTTTCACTTCTTTCTTGGACAATATTTTAAGCAATGTCTACATAAGTGAAGAGTAACATTGGCTGAAACATTAAAGCTTAGCCACACCCTCTAAGTCATGTCATAGGATTTTCCTATCAGATTCATTTCAAAGATGTATTGAATTTTTTGGTAACAAAGGAAATGGCTGTTCTCCACCCAAGAAATGTGTGGGTTTGTTTTTTGGTTGGTTTTTTGAGGGGTGGGGGGGGAAACAGCTTGCTCTGTCAGAATGTTTTGAAACTTCCTTCTCCCAAAAAGGTGTCTATTCTCCTCCTTTAGGAAGGTGAATTAGCCTTTCAGTTGTCTCCAGTATGTTGAGATAACAAATACCACGTTCTTCTTTGTCAGGCTGTTGACAGAAGTAAGTGGCATGATTATACTTTTTTTCTTTTTTAGTAATGGAAGGCCTTTTTCTCCAATTATATAGCAGAAAAACAGATGGGCAGCAGTAGTGAAGCAAACTAGTTAGTGGCTTCCATCAACACCATGATATTTAACATCTTATGGCAGTTGTAGTACAAATATACCCTGATATTACAAAACCTGACCCACATGTGAAAATAACTGGATGCTTGGCTGGGTATCAAAGTGGCTGTACATGACCTGACGGAGTTGATGTGTACTTGCAGCAATTTTACTGTACATTCATACTTTCCTATTTGGGACTAGTATTAAAAATTCATGTTAGCAATGAAGACTGCTGCTGTAGGAGCTGCTATAAATGTATGCAAACATAGTAACTTCAGTTATAGCTTCTGGCAAATCCTACACCGTCATTAATTGTCTGAATTTTGCTTCTACTGAAATAACTCCTGAGAAATTCTGCTATGCTGGAGTCCTTTTCCTACTGTGCATCTTCTGGTTTATGTGCCTTCTAGATCTCTATGCATTGATTTTAGACTTTTTTGAGTACATTCTAGTTTACAGGTAGTGCAGTGAAGACCTAAGTAAAATTTGATTCCACTGAATCAGAAGGTTTTGTTTGTTTGTCTGTTTGTTTTTTACTATAGGGAATGGTTTTTGATGCAAAAGGAGTAGTTTTCGATATTTTAAATATTGTCAAATTTGATGTCTATTCCTCATTTTACATGAAATGCTTTGAAAACACCAATTAAAAAAAAATCGGTAACTTCCAAGCCATACATGGAAAGAGCATTTCTTTGTTTAGAAAGTTCAGTCCAAGTTGAAACTTTAAATAACAAAGAGTGGAAATAGTGTTAAAGAACAAGGGCAATTTCAACTTTGTCCTTCTGTTGCAGCTTTTTGAGGTGTGGGAAAGCACAGCTTGTCTGACAGGCTTAGTGACAAACAGCCTAATCAGTTGCTGGAGAACCAGACAAATTCAAGGCATTCTTGGTGTTATAAAGTCTGTAGTGACAGATGTAATTTAGTGTCCTATTTTCATTAGCTTATTGATTTCATTCTTCTTCCTGAAACGTACCTATCTGCTTTCCTATTGGAAAATAACCTTATCTGCAAGTAACTGTAGGAATTGATTCAGGTCTAATTTATTTTTTTAAAGATGCATCTAGGAAACATGGCCACGTGAAAGAAGAGAGAGAGAATTCATCCACAAAGTATCATAACTACTGTTGGAAATATGCATGCATTTAATTTTACAAAAGGGTCATTTTTTGGTAATAAATCCCCTTCTGGTTCCAGCAAGGATTTATGATAAAAAAATGCAAATCTTCCTAGTTGGAAACTCTTGCAATCTTACATCACCTGGTTAACATCGTATTATAAGCACTGGTGTTCTTGCTTTATTCTGTACAGAAAGTAAGCCAGGTTTAACGTGCTGCTAGACTGACTTAATATGTGGGCAGTTGGTCCTGTTCAGAATATCAGTTGTCAGACTGGGCAAATACAGAAGTCTTAGTACAGAAGTGAAACTGGAGCACAGAACACAAGCATGGTTTAAAGTAGTAGCAAAATTCTCTGTGGAATGAAACTGAAAATTTTGGGGCAAAAATTAATTTTAAAATTTTTGAGTCAGACATTAATGTAGTTTTTGAAGAAAGGAAGGTAATTCATCCTTCTTTCTTCTATGAACATTTTTTCAGACCAAAAGGCAATGGTATCAGGCAAATTTGTTGAAGAATTGAAGTTAAATTTTACAGCGTTTGGAGAATTCACATTTTTCTGTGAACCTGAATCAAATGTTTCTGTACAAATAGTAGTGGGTCTGGCTAAATAATAGTTTCTGGCAAACATACGGACAGGAGAAATACCCAATTCTAATTGAGGACTTGCTTTTCTCCTAAGGAAAAACAAGATTAGAACATGTGGATGTGTTTGTCTTAATCAACATGATGATGTATCATCTGAAGCTGTTTGTACCAGAGCAGTCTGAAAATGCTGCTCTTCTATGTTTCTGCTGTCTTGTAGTGTCTGTATGGTCACTGTTGTTATGCGGTCTGCCTTTATTAAAGGGTTATGCAGAATGTGTTCTTACACATGCTGCCATCAAATAGAAAACACATGTAGATGTTCCTTTTGCATAATTTGTACCTAGGAAGAAGGCCTAAAAGTTTCTCTACCATCTGTTTTCTTGGCTTGCTCACGTGATTTTCAACATAGCACATCTTATCTTAAACTTCTAAAATAAGTAATTTCACAGATTAAGCTTTCTTGGCTTTAGTGCCTTCTTGCAGAAGAGAAGATATTTATTGATGGTTTCTCCCTCTGCGTTGTGCCTGGTAGATCTGGTAAGTACGTGTCTATCTTTTACCTACATTCAGAATCATGTGTTTACTGCTGATCAATAATTAACTCATTGTTTGCCCGTAGAAGTCCTTTCGCCCTGCGCTAAACAAAGTATGCTTGCTGGACACGTTGTGCATTGATTTGTGTGTCTGAATGAGAGAGAGGGACAGACCTGTGTTAGGGCGTTATTAGCAACCAATTCAGTAATTATTTGACAACTTCATACTAGCTCGCTATTAGTCACTCTAATGTAATTGTGGAAACTAATGGCAGTCTTTGGGATATGACTACCTGATAGCACTTAAGATAGTATTTGTGATAAAGCAGAACCAAGTTTGTTGTGGGTCCTAGTCTGTAATTTACAGAAAGTTGAAAATCACCTCATAACTCTTTTGAAGAGTTATCTGTTCTTGATTGCTCAGACTCAGCCTAGGCTATTCTGGGTGAAAAAACTAGCAATACCAGCTTGTTTTAAAGGTCACTCTTTAATAGGACATCACTTCCTTCTGCTGCTCTTTCAGTATGTTTTCACATGTAGTATAACAAACCAGCACCTAGGTGTCAGAACAGTTAGTAAACTTCCCCATTTAGTGGGCTGGCTTTTGGTGTTAAAAAGTACTGTTCATGCTTCTCTTTCCATGCTTTGTTTTTATTTTGCATTTAAATATCAGTACACCCCAAAGGTACAGCTTAGCTTTGAGAATAACTTTGTTCATTGTGCTGCAGATTGCTTTACCAGTATAGAACCCCCATGTTCATCAAAAAGGATAAATCAGAAGTAGCTAATTGATTATCAGCTTTGATTCTCGGGTAATGATCTCTCATCAAGGGTTTCTAATCAGGTTTTCTGGGTATTAATACTTGGCCCGCACTTGTTTTGTTTTGTTTTTTTTTAATTACAGGGAAGAATTAAGTATTAGAAACATACCTATAAGGGAAAACTTAAACAGATCATCAAACAGTCAAGCCACCTTATTTTGTATTTTAATTTTGTCTCATCACCCTATCACAACAGAGTACAGCGAGATCCTCAGATCCATCTATGGGAGGGAGCTTTAGGAATAGTGTTGTGAAGTCCAGTGGGTAAAGATTGGACTTAGACATGAATCAGTTCTCTTTTTGACAGAGAGGTGTGCAGTATTTGTATATGCTTCTATGAATGTTTAAGGTGCAGAGACAAGCTGGCTTAAAAGTGAATATGTTTTAGGTTTAAGAGAATGTGATAGGCACTTCAGCACCAGCTGCTCCCCATCAGTTCCAAATAGAAGGTAGGAATAATTCATTTGTGTGGATATAGTGGTTTTGTTGTTGTTTTTCATAAAATCCAAATTACAGGCGGTTTCATGCTCTCAGACTCTTAAACAGCTGCACTGAAAGAGATCCTGAACCAGGGATGAAACTGGGACCAGAGTAGAAATAAGACAAATATTACAACTTCTTACTTTACAATTATTGAAGCAGTTTGCTAAGGATTGTGGTGGGTTCTTTAATCAAATCAAGAATTCCTTAGTAATAAAATACTATTGGGCTGTGTTTACCTAAGATTTTCTCATCAATATCAGTGCACACATTATAGTTCAACCTAGTTTTTGCTGGATTCTGGATTTTGAATCCATTCATACATAATGAATGTGTCAAAGTGGATAATGGGTACAAATGATGAGCTCCATGCAGATGCAGTAAGGGGTAACTTCAGTTCAATATGCTGCCTTGAAACCGTTCCATGATGAAACCTTACCATGCCTGTAGTCATATGCTGTACAAGTGATTGTGATTGTTTTCAGGTTTAGGTATCAAACTATTCGGAATTTTGGTAAAGGAATATTTAGCTATTAGTCTTCTTTGATTTTTATTTCTTTTAACTGTTTCTCTATTTCTTCTCAGGCCATGCCATACCTGCTGGAATAGAGTTATCATGAGCTGCCAATTAGGCCATTCTGCTGTTGAACAGCCTATCAAAACTGGACTTCATCAGGTTTTGTCTTGAAGTACTCTGAAGTAATATCATCCGTATTTACGTCTGAATCTGGAATGGGATTGTTTTGGGTTATATTTTAGGTTATTTTTTTCTTGCAAACAGTAGCAAAGCATTCTTGTAAAAATGTTGTAAACTTCTATTCATGAAAAAAAATAGAGATTTTCCTTTTTCCAATTACTGCAGTGCACAGGGATAAAAGCCAACAAGTTTCTACTTGCTTTGACAGATTTTTGAACACTGGCAAAAGCAGGGAGACACCTTTGTTGGTATAGCTGACATTTGTAATTAGCCTATCAAAAGGTACTTTCCTAATAATTTCTCTTTAGATAAATTTTAACAGATCCTCACCAAGACTAGATGAGAAGGATTCTGACTGTGCACAAGTCTTCAGGCTGACCTGTTGGCTGCAACTGAGAAACCAGTTCATTATCTAGTATGAGTTTCTTGAGAATATAGTGGGGAAAAAAACTGAAGTTGGCGATGTTGAGAACTTGGGTATGCTGTATGAGGTAACCTGAACTACATTTGAACTAGATTTAGCTCTGCATCCAGTTCTAGTCCCCACATCCAATCCCTCAGCATTTTGCTCTCAAACTGGGAATGTTTCCCCAGGCCTTAGGAGATGTTGTTGCCTATCTGGGAAATTTCCACTACGCCAAGTATGTGCTGAGTTTCTGTTTCCTGGTAAGACAAAATATGTGCCCCCCTTCTTCCTAATCAAGTAAGTCAAACATCTTGTAATTGTAAGTAATCTAAGTAATTATTTCCTGCTCCTGCTGCTTCAGTAGACAATGGCCCAACCGCAGTCTGTAGCGGGGCTGAAGCAGCTTCTCTGTGGTGCACGTCTCCCAGTGAAGATGAAGTGGAGGAGGGGTGGGAAGGTAGTTTAAACATTTTTTTTATCTCTATTGGATCCCTGTCAGCAAGGGGAGGAGAAGGTGAAGAGCAGTGACCTGAGTGTAGTGAACGCTGTTACCCTCTTGCGTCAGGATTATTTCATTTCTGAGGGGAAGTTGGGAGCAGCAACAGCAATAAAAGCAGCAGTTTCTGCCTCGTCTTCCAGAGCAGCATCTGCAGGCATCTGTACCATGACACTCCACTGCATGCGTCTTTTTCTCTTGCTTCTGCTTGGTTCATGGTGGCCAGACTCAGAGAAGCATGTGGTGGGAGCAGCGAAGATCAGGGAGCACTACATAGCTGCTCAGACCATGATTTGGACCTACAAACCGGAACCTGAGGAGAAGTCCAGGTAACGAAGTACAGGTTAGGAAGGGTAAAATTAGTTGTCTCTTGTGACTGGAAGTGTTTTGATTTTCCTGGGGAATTTTGGAGCCCAGGATCTCAGAGCCTGATCTGTTGACTTCAGAGGAGCTGTGTGATCTGAACTGGAGACAATGAAGTATCAAAAGCTTTTTGTTCATTAATTGATATAATCATTTTTATGTTCTCAGAACACTTTTGTTGAACACATTCCAGGGCTTGTTTTTATCGTCATCTGTGTCTGTTTTTGATTTTTTTAATGTCACTATTTTTAGATACATAGATTTTGAGCAACGCTCAGTTTAGCCATGATTTGATAAGATTATTCCTTAAAGTCTGAAAGCTTTCACAGATAGGTCCTAATTTGGGTACTATTACTTTCACTTAAATCGAAGCCTGATGAACTTTGGAACTAGTTGTTGTTTCTGAGTTGTTCGGTAGTTTTTTTGAAATGTTCATCCTGAGTTCTACTGAGCAAAGGTTGTAGGATCAAGCGTTGCTATACTGTAGGTGAAAATACTAATTTCAAAACTCTTTTTTTCATATAGCATTGCTCAATGGCCAACCTACATGCACACACAAATCAAGCATATAAATAACTTCTTTGTATTACCACTGTTCTGCTTAGAATTATACACACTGCAAGTGCAATGCTACATATGACAGATCTTAGGTCTAACTTGGAATTCTGTTTAAATTAGGCTTGGTTCTTATCCTGGGTTTGCTGTAGTCACAATACATAGCTTTAGTTATGAAGTAGGATGAAATGGTACAAATTACTCAGATTACTTCTTCTGTATTCTCCTACATTGAAGGATGTATTTGGATATTACAGTATTTTATATATATACATATATATATAAGTGAATGACTTGTTTATTTTGGCTTAGTCTGTGATTTTTTTATTCTCTTTAAATGTGCATTGGATTTCTGGATGCTGTGGCAAGGACACTTCCAATTCAGTTTTCAATTTCCTATGTATTCCTTTTTCAAGACTAATTCACGCAAAGTTTCTGTGTTTTCTAAAACTTCTCCTTGGAAGTTTAATACAACTGCTATGACCATAACATCAAACTGCCAAGACAGAAGGAAATAGGTTTTAAACATAGGAATATGAAGCCAGATACCATTTAACTGTTAACCTGATCACGTGGTAAATTGAAGTATTTAGAACTTCAATCTCATCTGGTACTGAATGCATCAATATGAACATCAACTACCATTTCATTAAATGTTACATTTTAGATAGATTGTTTTCATGCAGCAGAGAGTCGGTAACTCTCAAACCTGAGTTTGATGTTTTTACTTTGTAATTAGGTAAGATTTTTTTCATATTCAGTGCCTATTGAAGTCTCTCACAAGTATTTACAGTAGGTCACATACTGCGTGGATCTGATGAACTTTGTAGAACTTTTAGAAATATTTAAATAATAATTAAAAAAAAACTCCACAGAGATACTTATTGAGAAAGGGCTAATGGCTTGAATCCCAAAGGTATCTAACTTGTTCTGATTTCAAGAGGAACTGAATGTGTAAATACAGAGTAGGAATCTGTAAATCTGAAAGTTTTGGAGTTCTAAATAATTGGAGAGGCTGAAAAGAAAATGGATTATTCCTGAACTGATTCCTTAATTTTCCAATCATCCAGGCTAAGGATACTTAACTTATCTTCAGCATCAGTCTTTTTATCTTTGTATAGGTTTAACAATTACCATGACTGAGTGATATTTATAAGATAGTTCAAAGCAGAATGAAAATGTATCATTTGTGCATGCTGTATTGCTAATGCCATTGCTGAAAGTTATGTAACTAGACTTGGTTGCATAGTCTGAGATTTGTGAAGTGTTCCTTTTAGCAATACAATGGGCATTAGTAAGTTTCCTCCTCCACCCCATAGTCTTACGTGCATATTCTACTGCACATTGCCACATCAGGGCAGTACCAGTCAATGAAGATGGACTGTGTTCTTCCCCTCAAGAAAGAAGTTAAATTTTATCGGTGACTTCAAAGAGAACAGAATGAATTGAGGCATGCATGGACTGCTTCTGCCTGACTGTAGTTGAAAGAGTGTTGCAGAGGTATTTACAAAAGATCTTTACAAAATCAGATCTCCCCCTCCTGGATGCTGAATGCCACTGAAGCAAGTTCACTTGATTATCTCTGCTCAGCTTCTCTGTGCACGAGAAACCCATCAACTTCCCACTACCAAACGTGCCTTGCTTAACTGAAAGAGCATTACAAGAATAGCAAGTGGAAGTACTGTTGTATCCAGCCATTGTACATACTAGGAAATCGGCCCCTATATACTAAACTAAGTACAGATTATTCTCCCTTCAGTCCTCATTTCATCATTTTTATTCGGGAAGTGTTGTGTGCTGGTTTCCTTCTGCTTTTCAGCTTTTTTTGAGAAAACAGTGTGTGGTCTACTGGGTGTGTATTTCAGTTATGTAACAAGATTTGGAAGAATTGTCGGGTATCCCAGAAAGCTTTTTTTTTTTTTTTTTGGCTTTCTGTGAGATTCTTAGTTGTTTTCAGGGAACAGTTTTATGTTTGTCTCAGAGGTCATAGCTATTACAAGTGCTTGCTGTTTATCCTGTTACGCAGTCATCGTGTTAAGTCTTAGAGTTTAAGCAAGGAGCTCACTAAAGAGAAATACAGGTTTCTCACAATGTTTTGTCAGATGTTTTCTAGGTAAATATGGTCAGGACATCTTCCTCTTTAAATGGAGAAAACAAAGACATTCTCTTCACAGAATCTGAAGGGCTATAGAAACCACAAGCAGAATCAGCGATAAACTGTGCTAGGTACTGTATTTGTACGTGTAATATGTATGAAATGGCCTAGCTCAGGAATGGCATAGAGACAATAGAGTAAGAGGAAGAAGGGAAGACAGTAAAAAGTGTTAGACCATGTGACTTGCCTGCAGCAAAATGTGTGTTTAAATATAATTCCAGAATTTATTTCATGAAAAATCTGTTAAAAAGTACTGACATCTCTGACAATCTGTCCTTTTATTTTATTTTATTTTTGCAATTCTTCTGATTTCAGATTGGCACATTCCGATCCTGTGTTTAAGAAAATTTCTTACCGAGAATATGAAGTGGATTTTAAAAAAGAAAAGCCAGCAAATAAGTCTGCAGGTAAACAGGAAAGAAAAGTTCTGAAGTATTTTTGTTTGTTGGTCTTAAAGCCAGTAACCTGTTAAGCAAGCTTGTTCTTGCATATTTAACCAAATAGACACAGGGGATGAGGTCTCTATCTACAGTGCACTAGGCTTTGAAAGGCCATTGAGAAGCTGGATTTTTCAGAGGCTAGGGCTCAGTGCTATCTGCAAATAAATTGCATGGTACAGAGCTATTCCCTTCATTTTCAGCATTAGATGAAACCTGCCATACACATTTACAATTGCATGGCACAGTCACAGCGATGACACCAATAAATTCATGTGGAATTAGCCTGAGGTCCGAGACTAAATGTGTTTCTGATAGATCACTGGAAAGGAAGAGACAAACTATGAAGTCAAGTGTGAAAAATATCCCCTTGCCTTTGCTGTCCTTTACTGCTTGAAGACACTTTAAATGGATGGAAGCAAATTCTTGTACTTATGCCATACATGAGCATTGTACTTGTATTCTGATACTTACGCAGGGTACTTATAATGTCTATCTGTGCCTCATATTAAGGAATAAAATAACTTCTAGATGGTTAAAACCATCTCGATTTCAAAGCAAATGTGATATCAAATTGTTGGTGATATCAAATTGTTACAAGTCTGCCTGAAAGGTCTAGTCTATAATCCAATTCTTTCCAGACGTGTGTTCTCCTGTACTTTCTGAAAGTGCTTTTTTCTTTACAGAGGAAGAAATTTACAAAATAGTTTACAAGAAAAGACTAACAGTCCAAAGGTTGCCTTAGTGATCCCTTTTAAGAAGGGATTTAAGCCCCTCTTAAAACCTGTTGCAGGCTATGCATAAAGAAATTGCGATATGAAACCAATTATTTCTTTGGATTACGTGTTTGGATCTTTTTGTCCTGTGACTTATGGCATTGAGAGTGCTACTTAAATGTTTGAATGCCTTTCTAAATGCTTAATCTTTCTTCCTGAAACTGTATGATTGAATTCTATGTGAAGGATCCCTAGAAATTCCCAATGACCTCAACATGAACCTTTTGAAAAATACTCTGTATCTGGAAAATAGCCTTTTCTTTAAGTGTTAGTTTCCAGATACACCATTTATAACATTACTGACTGTGAACTGTGTGTTTTACACCTCCCATATCGCTTTTTATGGGTAAATGTACATTGCAGTGGTATTATATTTCCGTCTATATTTTGTGCAACTTGTTCTTTAGCAGAGCTCACATTCTCTGCTGGAGGAGAACTCTTCCTTTCTCTAAACAGACTGTTTTGCTCACAGTTTCCTCTTTTCTTGTCTTGAATATCTACAGGACTTCTTGGACCAACTCTGCGTGCTGAAGTTGGAGATACTTTAGTAATTCACTTTAAGAATATGGCTGACAAGCCGGTCAGTATTCATCCCCAGGGCTTAGTTTACAATAAAAAGGCAGAAGGTAAATGCTATGAAAGATCCATGTTTTCTTCTATTGCATGAAATATAGAGAGGGCCCCAGACCAATGTCTGGGGTTATGTGTAACACAAATATATGTTGATCGTGGATTAAAACTTCACACTCAGTTAGCTCCTTGTTCATCAGTATAATACTAGGAATATGAGTGTCTTCCGACATGTACATTCTCCTGACTAGCTCCCCTGTCTGTGTGCTAATACTTTTTGCTCCTCAGGAACCTGAGGAAGCAAAGGGAGTTGAAGGGGCTGTATTTCCCAGCAGAACCTGAGTGTACATGTTTGGATAACACTGATATAGTCCAGTGGTTTTCCAGAGTACAACGATTGAACCCCATTTGGGCAGAAGTAGCTTTTTATCACTCAACTTCATGCTGTCTGGCCATTTACTTTCATCTACTAACTAAATAGTAGAACGGAATTTAATGTTAGGACAGTTTAAGGGGTAGTCAGGGATACTACTTATCAAAGAGCTCTAGCTGTGGATATTCTGGCAAGGAAGAGGGTGGCCCAGGAAAGTGTTGAGGCTAGAATTTCTTTAGGTTTTCTGGACGTTTCTTCCTGGAGCAGGTTTTGATGAAGGAGGAGGAAGAGAAAAGAATTGTAAACTTTAAAAGCTTTCCAGAACAACACTGATCTAGAATTGCTGAAGCAAACACGGAGAAAGCAAACAGACCATGAATGGATTTGTACATACATGGGGATCTGACAGCTTTTGACCTTTGAATCGAGTAGGTGGTTAGCTGTATGTGAAGCAAGTGAAACTCAGAACATTATCTTGCTCCCTCGCGTACTGTTTGGAGTGAAGACCCACAACGTTTTCAGAGACAATCCATCCTGTAATTGCAAAATGATTTATTTTAGGAAACGTAAACTCATGGGTGCAGTTTATGATCTCTTTTTGCTAGTCTACAAACTGACAGTTAAATGTCTGCTCTAACACAGTGAGTTGGAGTGATTGACTGTGTTTCTTGGATTGCCGTGCCCTAGGTGCTGAACCAGAGCTGTAACCTGCAGTTTTCAAATTTATTCAAGGCTTTATTTATTATATGACTGAAAAAGGAGTTTTGCCTTCATCTTAGGGGGCTGGACAAAATGTGTTATTGGGTGTGATAGGTAATTCAGCTTAACTATCCTATTAATATGCCTTTTGCACCTGGAATTTTCATTCTGACTCCCCTTTGTCATATTGTATTGGGGAGGGGGGTACTATAGGCGTAGATATGAGAGATTACTGATATCCAGTGCACAGAAGGTCTGAGACAGCAAGCCAGTGTTAGCCTGCTTGATGGCTTTATGAGAGATGATTAGAAAGATGACAAAATGGGTAGTATTCATCCCCAAATACATCCACAAAAGATAGGTCAGCAGAGATAGCTTCATGCCATCCTAACCCTGGTCAGACCATTGAAGAGCTCCACCTTTTGGCAGTGAAAAAAAGTCACAGAAAAATTTAAATTTGTAAGAAACAGAATTGAATAGGTACTCTTCCCTATGCTACCCTCCAGAATGTGAATAGAACCATGAGTCATTCCATATACATGATGGTTCATGTATATGAACCATCATAAAGGCAAGAAAGAAATCAGACTTCTGGAATTGATTGTATGAGCTTTAATTACCTCATGCTTTAATTATTCTTTATCTTCATGTGACCCTACTGACTTTTCTTGGCAGGCTCCCTGTATGATGACAGAACATCATTTGTAGAAAAACAAGATGATGCTGTGCTTCCAGGCCAGGTCTACACATATGTGTGGGATATAACAGAAGAAGTTGGTCCAAGAGAAGCTGACCTTCCTTGTCTTACTTATGCTTATTATTCTCATGAGAATGTGGCAATGGATTTTAACTCTGGTCTGATTGGAGCACTGCTTATCTGCAAGAAAGGTAATTAAATGCTTTGACTACTGTAAGGTAATGTAGGCTTATTTTTTAATAACGTGAAGGTTGTATGTTAATGAAGCGAGATTATTATTTTTCTTTTTTACACGCAGTGTAAAGGAAATGGTGTTCAACATCTTTCTTTCAGACATTTAAGTTTTTGCATATCATTTTTAACAGATTCATCCTATAATTGTATGTTTATAGTGCTATTAGTAGAAATATTTGCCTGTACTGATTGTGTTTTCAGTTGCTTAGTCATTAAATATCTGATCCCCAAATTCCTGTCTTAGAATAAATACTTTTTTTAAAGCTTCTTTTGAAATGGTTTAACCATTCTGGAGAATAAGGCACAGAAATAATCATTGTTTTGTTCATGCCTTTTAAAGACTCTCTGATCAAAAACTGTAGCACTGTTTTGTAAAAGGGACATGAAATCACAGAGCAGCATCTTTTGCTAGTCATTTGAAAATATGACCCTTTCCTGTACAAGGAAAGGATTATACAAGGGCACTCTTCTCAGTGACAGACATCTGTTCAAATGCAGAACTTGCCACTCATTATTACTGAAAAGGAGTGTCATTAGTACTAACCATGATCCTCCTGAAGTTTTATTTATTTATTTATTCATTGAGAATTGGTGTTTTTAGAATATTGTATTTAGAATGTTGTATTAGAATACAACACAATACTTAGTTGGAAGGGACCTACAAAGATCACTTAGTCCACCTGACTGACTGCTAACTAAAAGTTAAAGTACATCATCAAGAGCATTATCCAAATGCCTCTTGAACACTGACAGGCATGGGCATCTGCCATCTTCCTAGGAAGCTTTTGTGTTTGACCACCCTCACAGTGAAGAAATGTTCATAATGTCCAGTCTGACCCTCCCCTGGTGCAGCTTTTCTGGTCCTGCATGTCTGCATGGCATCAAGACTTTCTCTTTTTCCAGCTTTACCCTAACCAGCAGGCTGACTTGGGGTGGGCAAGCATCTGGGAGGGGACACAGCTGATAAGCTGAACCAAATTGGCAAAAGGGATGTTCCCTACCATGTAACATCATGCTCTGCAAGAAAAAATGGAGGTAGAGGACAAAGAAGCAGTGGGTGGAGGTGGGATTAACTTCCAAGGTGAATTTTGCTCAGACTGGCTGGGCATTGGTCTGCCTATGGGAGCTGATGAGTGATTTTCTTTGTCAGTTGTTTGTTCCATTTTTCCTTTTTCCCTAAACTACCTCTATCTTGACCTACAAGGTTTTTTTATTCTTCTTTCTGTTCTCTCTCCCATCCTGCTGCAGGGGATGGGCATGGAGTAAGCAAGCAGCTGTGTGGGTGTTTGGCTGCTGATTGGGGTTTACCCACCATAGTCTGCCACATTATGAGCATCATAGGTTGTATAATGTGGACGGTTATAAAAGGGGACTTTTGAGTTAATGCATTGACTGAATATTCTTTGCATGACAAGCAGATAAATTCTTCTGTTGAATCCGAGACTCCTTCTTTGCAAGAATACAGGAGTTTGTAACCTCATCAGAATGACAGAATTCTATAAATATAGCTGTTTCCACTGCAGGCTCTTCCTCCTGAGTAGAATAATCTGCAACCTCCCAAATTTTTAGTTCCAGCAGTCCAAATAACATACATTTTAGTCTTGAATTCTGTACATTTACTGAAAGTAGCAAATTGAAGTTCTTGATATGAGCAATCTACAGAAAGAGTCGGTGAAATCACACCAGTTCTGTGTGGCAGTTAATTACGCCTAAAATTAATTCTGCTTATGGATAGAAATCTCACCTGCATCACAAACTCAACTAAATAGCTTGTTATAACTGATCCAATTCTGCAGTATTTGTGATTCTTTTGTACGTAGAAGTTTTTTGCTTTTTAAAGGAACTGATGATCTCATTGTGGTGCTTGAAAAGGCAATATTCACACTGCAGATGGCTCAGACGTCATTCTTCTCCTTGCCTTGTAATCTCAGAAGAGAAGCCAGGGTCTGATTGTGGACAGAAGGCTGTTTGGTTCTACCATTCATTAAGGTGATACCTGCAGCACATTGCCAGAGTTGTCTGAGTCAATTCATTGCATGTTTTTAATCTTCCCTTGGATATTGGAGACTTTTGGTTCCGTGGTTACCCAAACCCAAAAACATTTGAGAAGTAAAATCACTTTATGATCACTACTAAGATCTTTGGTTCTTGGGCAGACTCAACCAGCACATGGTAACAGCAAGCAAGCTCATTAAATACACACAAATGCTGTTACACTGATGTGGAAACTACTCTACTTCTGCTTCAAATTAAGATCTGTTGTTTCTGTCTTCATAGGAAGTCTCAATGAGGATGGGTCACAGAAACTTTTTGACAAGGAGTATGTACTCATGTTTGGTGTGTTTGATGAAAACAAGAGTTGGCAAAGATCAGCATCACTCAAATACACAATTAATGGGTATGCTAATGGAACATTACCAGGTACTACTCAAAAATTGTATGATGTGAAATGAACATTAATGAAGACTGAATATTGCCTCAGTGGTTTTTTTTTTGTTTGTTTGTTTTTGGTATGCAAGAAAACAGGAATGTGGAGGAATGGGATACAGCCTTTTTTAGAACGTATGCTGCTATAAGGAAGTTATGCCATATTGCTGATAAGAAGAACAGGATTACTAACTTAAAAATATATTTTTTAACTCGGCTAATGGGGAAATAGTGATCTGGCTAGGTAAACTGCTGATTTTACAGCATAAGGAACATAATAAATGGAAAACATCCTCTAAGTGTAAAATTGGTTGCTGTTAGATAATTAAGTGGGAAGACCTTGAGGATAGTAATAGGACGATTTTGTTGCTACTATTCCCCCTTATCCTAAGGAACTACTTTCATATCTCCATCCAGTCCATTGAGCAAATACAAAAGACTGTTTAGAGTGTGTTTTTTTTAAACAAATACTGGATAGAGTAGTTACTTTCACTACAGACAGCATCATTCTTTAGCTTGGGTCCTTGCCATTTTTTTCAAACAAGGACAGATTGGCTCTGAAAGAGAGCTACTGGCTTTCTTCCTCATCTCACTGTAAGTCAGGTTGTCACTTGGATATAAGATTTAAATATCTATCTTCCACTGACTTGCAATTGCTAATCACAGGCATCAGAGATTTATTTAATGTTTTGAGCGAAGACTCATTTTACACCTAGTGTGGCATGGGGAATTTGTATGATTTGCCTATATTCTGAACACTACTCTCACTTTTCTTTCAGATTTAGAGGCTTGTGCATATGACAACATTAGCTGGCATTTGATAGGAATGAGTTCCAAGCCAGAAATTTTCTCCATTCATATCAATGGCCAGGCCATGGAGCAAAGACATCACCGAATTTCTACTGTTAACCTAGTGGGAGGAGCATCAACCACAGTAAATATGACAGTGAGCGAAGAAGGAAGGTGGCTGATATCTTCTCTTGTCCAAAAGCACCTGCAAGGCAAGGAAACATCTATTTATTAGACAACTGTAGAATTGTCCTCTTCTTCTTTATGTCCTGAAGAGCTTCTCCTGTTCTGCAATGGTACAGTAACCATGTTTCAGCTGGGTGTCATTTCACTAGGAAACCAGCAGAGAACAGGGCATTTTGTTGGAACTGGAACTGTAAGATGAACTAAAAGGTGTTCTTACCTGCAGCTTTACTGCTGTGTGCAGATCACAGAGCAGCAGTGAATCTGAACTCGAGCTTCTAAGCCTGTGAGCTGCTCAGATGAGCACCATTATAAAATTAGTGAGGAACTACCTGTTTCCTAAGAAACTGAGCACTTTTAGCTATGGACCACTCAATCTAAAGAAAATATTTGCTCCTTGTCATTTGAAAGTGGGTATAATCAGTAATCATATCTGTGTTTTAAAGAATGAGAGAAATCTCTCTTACGAGAGCTGGAAGACATATATTTTGAAGGGGGGCAGGGGAGATAGAGGAAAAGTAGCTTTCTATCAGTTCAGCTGGTATTTTCAAAAAGGATTAGTTGAGAGAGCTGCTGTATTCAATTTGATTAATACGGGTTCCTTAGAGGCCTCCCAACCTACATAGAGCCTATATGGATGCAGCCTTTTTAAGCCTGAGAAGATGACGGTTGTAAACCAGTGCTTGCAGGCGACCTTAGCTGAAGAAATGAGAAATGCAGTTGAAATGATAAGATTTCATAAAATGGAAAAATCACCGTGGTACTCTTTCTTTTCAATTAGCTGGAATGCATGGCTACCTCACCATAAGAGACTGTGGGGACAAAGAGGCGAAGAAGAGTCGTCTCTCCTATAAAGAGCGCCGTATGGTCAAGAGCTGGGAATATTTCATTGCTGCAGAAGAAGTCACTTGGGATTATGCCCCAAATATTCCAGACAGCCTTGACAAGTAAAATAATATTTTGTCAACATAATAGAGAATGTTAATGTGAAATCACAGAATAATTCAGGTTGGAGAGGACCTCTGGGGATTGTTTCACCTGAAATTGTACTCAAAGCCATGCCAACATCAGTTATTTTCAACTGCAAAATTAGACCAGGCTGCATCTCATTGAGTTTTCAAAGCTGGGGACTCCTCAGCCTGGGCACCTTTTTAACCTCACAGTGAAAAAGATTTTCCTTATATATAATCAGACTTTCTCATGTAGCAGCTTACATCTTATTGCCTCTCATTCCTTCACTGTGCAACTCTGAAGAAATGTCTTGTTCTGTTTTCTTTGTAATCTCCCGTTAGGTAGCTAAAGATAAAAATAAGATGCCCCCTTAACCTTTTCTTCTCATAACTGAATAAACCCAGATTTTCCTTGTATGTCATGTGTTCCAGCCTGCTAAACCCCTCAGTGACCCTCCACTGTGGTCTCTCTGGTGTGTCAATGCCTCTCTTTTACCGGGGTGCTCAAAAGTGAACACTTTTTTTTACTGCTAATGGGGAGCTCAAAATATTCAGATGACTTGGGAAATGCCCAAGGTAGCGTGTGAGCCTGTTTTCTAAACTGCTTTTCAACGTGAATTCTGCTGAAAGGAAGAGTCCTTAGAGGAGGAAGAGAGTATTTATACAGAATAAAAATGGCTCCAAAGTAGATGAAATAAGTCACAATAAATACACATACTGGGCTATTGCGTTCAGTTTATGATAAATAGAAAGATTTCTTTAACATACATGAGGTCATAGCGCACAGTGTTGCCAGTGCACTGTAGGTCAGACAGGTAGTCTTCCAGATCCTCACTGCTGTAGCAGTGCTGATGTTACAAGCTGATGTTTGTAAGAACCTGTAAGGATTTAAGCAGATCAAGACAATTCCTTATCCTGTGTGGAGTTACAGTTTCATGTAACTCCTTAGAAATATGTTTTTGGCATAACTCTAAGTATACCTTCTTCTTTGGTATCATTTGCTTCCCTTCTCACTTGCACTTGTGTGGGGGCAAACTTTTCTCATTTTCTATCTCTTTCTTCGCTAGTTACGTGACATCGCTTAACTACCTCAGTGCTCCAATTTTTCTTCTTTTATTCAGAATTTCAGCATTCATCCCTGTTCAGGAACCCTTTTTGAAGGGCAAATGATGAAGGCAAACACGTTACTCTGCATTCCTTAGTATTTATCCTAGTTTTGTTCAATGTTAGAATTCTCAACGTTTTTAAAATTGGGTATAATACTATTTTATGGTGCTTGATAGGGATTTAAGGTTATTTTAGCACTGTTCCTGTCTCTCCTGGAGTCTTTGCTACCGTAAGCAGTGTCTGTTTTTCCTATGCTTGACTATGCCTTTTTAAGAGAACAGCAATTTCTGCTGATTTACCCTGAAATGTAGCTGCTACTTGAGTTTCTTTCTTGTATGTATACTCTATTAAACACAATGAAAACTTTGATATTAATTGGTCACATATGGTCCTAAAACACAAGTAATATTCAAAGCTTCTTACCTAATTTAGTTTAAAACGTGGGATGAGGAGTGTTAGATTAGTTTCGGAGGTTGTGGGTTTTTTTTGTTTGTTTGTTTGTTTTTTTCAAGTAGTGAGATTTCTACAAGTTTATCCAATGTGAGTTCTGTATTCTAGCAGATTCCACTATTCAAATTTTGTTGATCAACTTGTCTTTTCCTTTATTTTTAAGACACTATAAAGCACAGCACTTGGACAACTTCTCAAATCTCATAGGTAAAAAGTATAAAAAGGCTATTTTTAGGCAATATACTGATGGCACCTTCACTAAACGTCTGGAAAACCCTCGTCCCAAGGAAACTGGGATCTTGGGCCCAACTATAAGAGCTCAACTCAATGACAAAGTTAAAGTAAGTAACATAAATTCAGAAATATATACTATAGCATAATTTTTCTGTTGGGCAGAGTTACATGAGAACTAGTTTGGTTATTTTTTTTGACAAATCGTATAGCTAGTGTTATAAATATTGGCCTTATTAAAAAGTATAATGATGAGTGACAGTGTTTAGGTTAAATTTTTCAACATTCTGTCTACAATTTCCGTGATTGTGCTTTATTTTACAAACACCATGCATTTACACTTTTTGTGAAGTATGTTTGTATGTTGACAGTGGTCCAAAATGAAAAAAGTTAGAACCTGTTGGACTTCTGGGGAAATTTAGATCTGAGGCTGAAATTAATGATATGCTCACTCCTTGTGTTTGTGTTGTTTGTGTTTGTTTGTTTGTTTCTGGCTGTTTTAGCCAATGTTTTAAGTATTATGTATTAAGTTTTCATAGTTAAATTTTAAGTTTTCATAGTTAAATGTTCTTTTATTGAGTTATCAAATGAAACTGTTTTGCTGTTCTGCAGTATTACATCCACTTGCCTTTTGGTTGTCACTTAGTGATACATCACAAGGTTTCATGGCCTTTCATTGCTACCATGATTCTGAAGCTGAATTTAGCACAGTGTTCCTTTTTTTCCCCTGGTTTTATCACAAGTAGATAGGACATCTTATCTTTTCTGCTTACCTCCCCTTTGGGTTTGGAGTCTGGGAAAAGATAGGCTTTTAATTCGGACTTCTCTCATACTGAAGGTTGTTAAGAATTTCAGTCAATAACTTCACATATTTCCTGAAGCAGTATGTACCTAAAAGCTGGAAGAACAAATGTTCTTTTTAGATTTTCTAGAAAGTATGTGTAAGAAGCTGAATTTCACTTAATGGACTCCACAAAGCCCAGAATCAGTGGGATCCCGACAGGTACCAGCAGCCTTTAGACACTGGATTTGTAATGTTAGACAATATTTAAGGTATCCCCGTGCCTTTCCAGCTCTTCCAGAGCTGAAACCAGGCAAATTCTACTGTAGTTGAATCTTTTGGTTATACGTTTGGACACAGATTTGTGGAATAGTGAATTATTTTTGTCTTTTTTTGTTTTGTCTGTCAATACAGATTGTATTCAAAAATAAGGCCAGTCGACCCTACAGTATTTACTTCCATGGAGTGACACTTTCAAAGAATGCAGAAGGAGCTAATTATCCTCCGGATCCCACAAGTAAGAAATTTGTGGGTCATGTTTCACATACCACTTACTGTTGCAGAGAGTTTCATTGCTTTGAAGGAGATGCTGTAGATAGGAATGCATGTCTAGAAGACCTGAATTCTGTGCTCTGCCTCTGCTGACCTGTTACGTTGCTTTACAGAGTAACCAGGGTAGTATGTGCAAAGCATAAACAACTGCCTTTTTTTTTTGGTGTCTTAATTTTCTGTTCTTACTTGTGGTTTTAGAGAGAGCCAAATGCTCCTGCTGAATTTACCTCAGAGGTAGCTTGAAATGGTATAACTACACCAATTTCATTAAAAGGTGCAACCTGACACTGTATAAAGATCTGTCTTTAGGTTTGTATCATTATTGTTTTCCCTCTTTATTTTTTCCTTAGGCAATGACACCCAGAGTAAAGGAATTCAACCAGGGAAGACCTACACTTATGAATGGCAAATTGCTAAAACAGATCAACCCACTGCACGGGATGCACAGTGTATTACAAGGCTATATCATAGTGCTGTAGATACTGAGAGAGATATAGCATCTGGACTGATTGGCCCACTTCTGATCTGCAAAAGTGAAGCACTGACTCAGAAGGGTGTGCAGGTAACATGTCTGGCAACCTTTTGGAGAGATCTTGCTTTTAAATATTAATTTATCTACAGTGAAATTTGGTTTTGCTTTGATTTAGAGAAATGTCTCGTGAAGAGCAATCAAACTAATATTTTTCTGAAGAAATGGCTTGAAGACATGGTAATCGTCCACAGTTGTGGAGGAATTGTATTCTAATTTTCTTAGAGCAGCATTTCAACAAAAAGTCAGCCTGATTTGCAAGTCTGTTCCTAGACTTGATGCTAATTTTTCCTGCTGCTATTATGCCTTCACACTCTAAAGACATTCAGATCTGAGTTGGTTCTTGTGTCAGACCCTACTGAGTTACATCCGTTACAATCTCAGGCATCACTAAATTTAGAGCAGTGCGACAGGATGGAAGAGTTCTGGAAGAGTGGTTCTCTATTTGCCATCCATTGAAATCTTGCTGGCAAAGACTGGAGCATTGCTTTGGAGAAAAAAATGTCAAAAGCTTGTGCTCAGGTCAAACCAGAAGGCTGGTCCTTTTACAAATAGCCCTGTTGCATACCATCTGCATGTAAGTAGTGCTAGTGGCTTACTTAGTGCTCCACCTCAGGCTGGTTGCTGCACTGTCATCCTGAAGTCCTGACCCTCTACTCCCTTTCATTTAGCCCTTGAATCACACTCACCACAACTCGGATGAAGCTTATGTTGTTTACATAGTAAATAAGATAGTAGAATTGAGTACTTTAATAAATGCCTCTGCTCATAAAATGTAAATGTACTCTGTTGGTTGTCTTTCAGAAAAAGGCAGATGGGGAGCAGCATGCAATGTTTGCTGTGTTTGATGAAAATAAGAGCTGGTACATAGAAGATAACATCAAGGAGTATTGCAGCAACCCTGCCGGTGTTAAAAGAGATGACCCCAAGTTCTATAACTCGAACATAATGCACAGTGAGTGGGATAACAAACTGAAGATTATGAAAGCTCGTGGGAGCCTGGGCATCCAGTGATTGTTCACAGATGTAGTGCAATCAGGGAATTCTGTAGCCAGCATTGGGCTGGTTTTCAACCCCAAGCAAAGGCTAAAGTTACTTAATTTTGTTGCAGCTCTCTGCTGATTTGGAGATACTATTTCCATAGCTGGAATCTCCATGAAGGCTATTGTGGTTTCAGCCCTGTGCCTGTCTCTCTTTGAGTGTAAATATGAGTCCAGTTCAGTGGACTGACATTGAAGAACGAGAAGCTTTAAAAGTCCTGCTCTTTAGTTTTAATATTGGTGAAGCATGAAAATACTGAGACCACTTTTATTTTGCTTTCATTTTAGCAATAAATGGCTATGTGTCTGACAGCAGTGAAATCCTTGGATTTTGCCAAGATAACGTGGTTCAGTGGCATTTCTCCAGTGTTGGCACTCATGATGACATTGTCTCTGTTCGTCTTTCTGGGCATGCTTTCCTGTATAAAGGAAAATATGAAGATGTGTTGAACATCTTTCCAATGAGTGGAGAATCAGTCACAGTGGAAATGGACAATGTTGGTAAGTGGCAAGACTGCAGTGTTTATTTGACAGCTCCTCTAAGATACTATTTTATTCTCTAGTCTGTAAAGATTTTCCCAAATTGGAAAGTTTTTCAGATAAACACAGTCGCATAAAATCTTGAATCATTCCCCAGTGCTACTGATGCATAGACAGTTTTGTTGGCTTACCACATAGCATAGTAGTTGTTTGTGTTTGTTTCTTGTTTTTTTTTTTTTTTTTTTTTTTTTTTTTTTCACAATTAGAATTAGGGTTAGCAACAGTTGTTTTAAGGCATTTTAAGACTGTCCATGCAAACAATCCAATATCAGGTCCACTGCATAATTCCCAACTTTGATTCCCAGCTTGTCCATCCAAAGTAACCTAAAAAGAGCCAAGATTGTCAAATTACACTGGTCGTTATTGAACAAAGTGGCTATGTATTACCTTCAGGCTTGTGGTCATTTAGCAGCAGTAGCGTCTGCCAGCCTGAATCAGATCACTAACTAGTTCCTTAGTATCCATCTCAATATCTAACTAGAATTAATACCGTATCTTGAAAAAAAAATGGTATTACAACCCATGTAGTCCACACCTAAGGAATTACCTATGAAAGTAGAGAAACATATTCCTCATTGAAGACTGCCCAATGATCACCTTAAAATCCCAAAGGGTTTAGGTATCTTTATGTAAAATTTCAGTGTTTTTTTAAGCTCTTTTATATGTTTGAATAACTGATTTCTTTTGTCCTCTAAGCTTGTTTTCAGTGATCTCACAATCTCAAGACCTTATCCGTTAAAAATGCATTGTATGCTAAGAGGTTGTTGTTGTTGTTGTTCAAGTCTGGGGGATTATAATAACTCCATCAGAATTGCTGCAACTTGACCAGTTGCAGGGCTGTAACTGGTTGCGGGGGTTGCAGGGCTGATTCTCATTCCTCTCTCCCAGCTGCTGTTGTGCAGCAGTTTTGTTCCCTGTCTTTAATCTGCTCTCACAGAGGCACAAACCAGCAGTGGTTATTGGCTCGGCTCTGGCCAGCAGCAGGTCCCTTTGGAACTGCCTGGAGCTGGTTCTGGTCTAACAGAGTGGCAGCTTAATATTTTATGTCTGTCTTAGAAATTCAAGTTACTTCATTTTTTTGAAGATCATCCATCCTTTATGCATTCAGAAGCTTTTAAAATGCTGTGTTTGAGAAAACGTAGACAAACCTTTGACAAAGTGTTTGTTTTGTTTGGAATTCTTTGTGTGTGGCAATATACGTAACAAAAAAGACAGCTCAAAATTAAAATTTTATCTCAAAAGATCAAAATCTTAGATCCAGCTGTACACATATATCTTTACATAATTTCTTTCTTTTTCATGAGGTATGTTTGGACTCAGATCCTAGGTGCACCTTAATCATTGGAGATCTCCAACTGTTATTTATTTGCTATTGTTTATTTACATGTATTGATTATTTTTCACTGCAGTGGAGCTCATAGGAATCCCAGCTGAGGATTAGCGCTCTGCTATAACAGTTGCTGTAGAAATAAACCCAGCAACTTGCCCTGACCATTTACACAATAGGCAATATCCACTCCAATAAATACTGCATATTAGAAAAACATTTTTTAATTTTGTTTGCAGGCACTTGGCTTTTAGCATCCTGGGGTGCCCCAGAAAAGAGTTACGGCATGAGGCTGAGATTCAGAGATGCCAGATGTGACTATGAGGATGATTCTTTGTTTGAGGTTATGGATTTCACATACACCAAGACTGATAAAAAAGCCGTTTCCACCTCAGCTGAAGAAAGTGTGGGAGAAGAATTAGAGACAGATGATTTTGAAGATGATTACCAGGAAGAGCTGGCTACTATGTACTCCATCCGAAGCTCAAGGAAGTCAAAAGGAAATGAAGAAACACAAAACCTCACAGCACTGGCCTGGGAACAGTATGAAGATGCTGCAAGTTCTAAGGTGGCTGTTGACTCAGGTCTGAGAGTTATAAACACCAATGAATCCACAAAGTTCTTAGAAATTCATACCACTCCTCTTCCCCAAGTTGAGGCTGAAACATTCCAGTCAAATTACACATCAGTGACAGCAGAAAAGGATTTATTTTTAGCTAGCACGAGGGATGGAAAGCCTGACTTAGTATCTGAGAATAGAAGCCAAAGCAACTATGCAATAGATCACAGTAACATGTCTGCAGCTGAACATTTGCTGAGCAATGGGGAAGCCCAAATGAAAGTTGCAGAAGAGCCTCTGACTAATGGAAAGGACAGTAAAGTTTTTTCAGAAGAAAATCAAACAGAAGGCACAGGGAAAGGAAATGACAGCATTAATAGTAAAAGGAAAAAGCGAAGCTCACTGGCTATTAAGTTTTACTCCATCCAAAAGATGAATGCCCTTCTAAATCATGTAAGAAATAAAAATGTCTCATTTTCTGACAAGGCAAGTGTACCTCATTCCATGCATCATGCAGAGAACACCACCAATATAACTCTTGTGGGAGATGGACAGCTTCCAACTGATTATGATGATGAAGAGGGGGAAATTAAGGCGGGAAATGCTATGCAAGCAGTTAATTTGACACTTGAATTGGATGTCTTTGTAGAAGGAGATGAGTCTAATGCATCCAGTCTCTCTGAATTTGAATTATCCAAAGACAAACAAGCAGATACTTTTTCTTTAGATCATACTTTGGGCAATGTAAGACCTAATTCCAGCCCTGCACTAGTGAAGAACTTACTGGAAGCATCAGTGCCCAGGACTGTGAAGTATTCATCCAAAATGACAAATGAGGAATGGAATTTGGTGTCTGCAAAGGAGAGTCTGAGATTAGAGACAAACTTAGATAAGCCTCTTAGTGGTAAATTCCGTCATGGTGGCAGAAATGGTACATTATTCCTAAATAAGCATATGAAGAATGATGAAAGGTTTTCAGGTCTAATGGGAGGAAAGCGCAAAGGCAGCCACCTCCACTCAACTCTGAAAGGAAAGTGGGGAAACAAGAATGATACTTTGAGTTCATCTGGAAGCCTCATCAGGATCCGAAGGAAAAAACAGGAATACCCCAAAACTGCTCACTTGTTGAGCCCAAGGAGTAAAAAATCCCAGAAATTCACCAAACCTACTGCAGAGTTTGGCCGCGCGTTGTTTCCGATTGAGGCCAACCACACAACGCTGCCGTGCTGTGCTAACACCACAGAGGCACCCAGTGAGGCCAGCCATGGAGGGCTGCCAAATCACACGCTCTCGCCACGGCAGTTTAAGCCATCCATTGTGATTGGGCTTCCCCATGGCAATGGAGACTATGAATATTTTTCAGGAGAATATTACAATGAGGATACATCAGGTGGTGAATATGAATACCATTATGTGAGCTTTGATGACCCATACATGACAGACCCAAAAGTGAATATCAAAGAGCAACGTAACCCAGAGAGCATTGCTGAACATTACCTGCGTAGCAGAGGGAATGAGAGGAGATACTACATTGCAGCTAAGGAAGTCTGCTGGAACTATGCAGGATTTAAAAAAAGGTTTGGCTAAATCCTTTACTTCCGTTTTGCATACCATCCTCATATGTACTAGCAGAATGTCAATATACATCCTGGTACATTTAAGAGCATCTGTAACATGCAGTGTGATTTCAACATTTCAGAATTTTCTAAGAATTTTCCATGGGAGGCTGGAACCCACTTAGAATGTCACATAGATTACTATAAGTAAGAACAACATAACTAAGAACACTTTCCTTTTATTTTTAACCCCCCTTTTGTAGGCTCACTAGAAATGGTCTTTAAAAAATAAGTTGAAAAACCTTCTATAGTAGGTCAGGAGAGAAACTTCCAGTCAGTTTTGTTATACTTGAACAATGTGTTTTACGTCCTCCTTCAATTCTTGGTTCTGTAGTAGAGACAGCATAGAGACTTCCTTGCACAAAGCCTTAAATGGGCTAACTGATCTAATACGTGAAGGACAAGCTTACAGGCAGCATGAAATCCCACAGTTTCTAGCACTAACAAGAAGCGGTTCTGGTGTCTGTTATCTCTTGTAAAATTAGATCGTACTTTCCAACCTTACAAGGTCATGGCACTGAAAAATACATGGAAAATGATTAACCATGCTAGTGATGGAGAATGCCTTGTATTTAAAGTGAACACAAAGCTGCATGAAGTATAGCAGTGTTGTTCTTACTGTTAGAGAAATCAGAAGGTAACTGGATCACAGACCCTAACACTGAGGATTTTTCTTGTTTTTTTGTGTTTGCTTTTTTTTTTTGACAGCGCCCCCATGCCACAACAAAAAGTATGTGACTTGAGAGAGACTCGTACTAACAATTTAACTTAGTTCATCCAAATTAGGATCACTGCTTACCTTACAATGTGTAGAGTCCTACTTTTTTTTTTCATCAAAAAGCTGAACTTTGTGGTTCTTGAAGTGAACAAGACCAAAACTGCCTGTTTTGCCACAGCTTCATTTTTTATCACAAGCAGAAAAAGCAAGAGCAAGGAAAGTGTCAGTACAGAAAAATCAGCTCTGAAATACATCATTTTTTCAGACTGAATTTCCAATTTATTTGAATGATTTTTTCCACACTTTTTCTATATCCTCCGGGTTTATTCCTGCCTCACCTAAGTAAATGTCAGTGTAAATGGCACTTGTAAAAATAGCAGAAACAACAGACAGTTTCTCAGTGCGCTTGGAAAAATAAAGAAATCCTTATGCTCAGAGCTCTGTACAGATCTCCCCAGTGGGGTTCATTCTCAGCTGCTGTGATGTGCATAGTTTCAGTGAAGTTAACAGAGCCCATGGCATATGCAGTCTCAGTGTGCCGAAGAGCTGAAAACCAGTCTTTCACCATATGAGGTGACACAGGTTAAGTTTCTATATTTGCAGTACTGGTAATAAGGCAATGTTTATATTTTATCAGAATAATAACCTCCTGGTGCTTCTATTTAAGACCTAAGGAAAGAATGGTCTGAGTGATTAAAAGCTTATTGGTTCTTATCATCTCTTGCAAGATACAGATATAATGAGCTGTAAAAAGTGTTTCTGTTAGTTTTCTGGAGATGGTACATCTATGAGAGAGTAGGGTGTAGGTAGTTGGTGCAGTACATTCTGAACTAAGCTCTGATTTAGCTTATTGAGGCTAATGGTAAAAAAAAAAAAAAATCAGAGCTCAAATGAGTTTCCAGAGGCTAGTTGGAGTTTTTTTTTCAGTGACAAATTACCAAATCTTTGAAGGATCTCGCGAATTAAAGAAGTAGAATTGCTTAAATATTGTAAGTTACGATTTTCAGAATCCTCTGACATTTGTGTGCTTATTCTTTACATTCTGAAATGTTTCTATTGTAGGAGTAGTTACATCTAATCAGAGCGATTTCCAATTCACTTCTATGATTTTTGTTTGTTTGTTTGTTTTGTTCTCGTGGGAATTTCCTTTCAGTACAATGATGAACGACAAAGCCTGTAAAGATGGTACCACATATAAGGTGATTTTTCAAAGGTATACAGATAGTACCTTTACAACTCTCCAGGATGAAGGCGAATATGAAGAACACCTTGGCATCCTGGGACCAGTTATCCGGGCTGAAGTGGATGATGTAATCCTAGTAGGTCACTGTTTTTGAGTATATGGACAAGACAGGAGTCTAATGGTGATCTTAGTGTGATATAAATGGGTCTGAAAATACCACGTTTTAAAAGATGATGGGGGAAACATTTTTCAGAGCTAGAAATTGCATTGTGGACAGAAGAGCACAGTGATCTGTTGTTTCATTGAAGGGGTAGGATCCCCCTTTGCTCAACTATCCACAGTAAATTCACTTCTGTTTTTCTAGTTTCCATTCATTAAGTACTCCTCGCCTTCCTCTGTCCAGTCTTCCAACACACAAGAATGGAGTATATATAGCAGACCTCATACATTTCTGCTTATTGCCATGAGTGGTATACAATAGGAACACATTGAGCTACATTAAAAACATGAGTAAGAAGAAAGTCTACTTTATCTTGGGGAGGTAAATATGGAATCTCCCTATCCCCATGCCTCTTCTCTGGGACAAGGGAGAAGTGCTGATTTCAGTGTGACTGATGCATACAGAGGTCTAATGTTACTATTTGGTTATCTTGTGCCCTTCTTTACTGCAACCACGCAGCAAAACATAAGTAGAAACTCCCTGCTTGCTGTAAATAAGCATACCCAGGAGTGAAGGGCAGCAGCAAGAGTCTTAGGAGTCTGGGCTCAGTAGAAGACAGGGAGTCAGACTCATGTTTCCTACTTTGTAATTAACCACCCGCATGGAAGTATGTGACTCTGCATGGAGATCTCAAAAGATATCCCTGCCAACTTTGACATGGGCAGTGTGGCCTGTAGTCATACAAATCTTGACCCTGGTTTGAGGTTATTGAAATGTATTGTGTAGGTGCTGTGGTTTAGGCCTGAATTTGCTCAACAGAATTCTTTTCCTTTTTTTCTAGGTTCATTTTAAGAATCTGGCATCCAGACCATATTCCCTCCACGCCCATGGACTCTTCTATGAAAAGTCCTCTGAGGGAAGCACTTACGATGACGAGTCTACTACTTGGTTTAAGGAAGACGACAAAGTTCAGCCAAATAGCAGCTATATATATGTATGGTATGCCAACAGGCGATCAGGACCTCTGCAGTCAGGAGCAGCTTGTCGGTCCTGGGTCTACTACTCTGATGTAAATCTGGTAAGGAAATTGAAATGTTGATAGTGTTGCAATTGATCACAAAATTGTTTAGGTTGCAAGGGACCTCCTGATATCATCTAGTCCAATCCCCCCCCACCAGCTCTGGTAGAATCTGGTACAGTGGGTTGTCCAGGACCACATGCAGTCAGGTTTTGAACATCTCCAAATGATGTTACTGTACAGCTGTGGAAATTTCGTAAGATGCAGAACACTTTTTAGATAGCTGTCCTTTTTGTCTGGCCTGATGCTCCTATCTGACATTTAATCTCTTACATTCAGTTAAAAGAGGATATATGCTGTTGATAGATTCAAATTAGGAAACTCTAGTTGATTGAGCAGAGGAGAGTAAGGATATGAAGCAGTTGAAATGCAGGCCTCTTCCCTTAAATTTTTAGGGTCCAATGCACTTCCGTAGAACATTACGCTTTTTGACATCTTTTGGAGAGTCCACTCTTATATTTAATGTGGGTTTATTACCTTTTAGGAGAAAGATACTCACTCAGGTTTGATTGGACCAATACTGATCTGTCAAAAAGGAACCTTGAGTATGTCAAGCAATAAAAGAACATCCACCCGAGACTTTTTCTTACTTTTTATGGTCTTTGATGAAGAGAAAAGCTGGTACTTCGACAAACGTTCTAGAAGATCTTGTACTGAGAAGACCCAAGGAACGCAACAGTGCCACAAATTCTATGGTACTTATTTCCTTTTGTCAAGTATTCAGTTTATTGGGGTAGAGGGAAAGGTGTTGAGGAGGTTTTCTCAACTCATCCTGCCTTTGAACATGCATAAATCCTGCACATTAATTATGTTAATGTTTTTTTTTTGTTGTTGTTGTTCTCCATTGTACCTGTAATAGTCATAGTTATATATGTGAAGATTATAATTGGCTCAAAAATTGTTATTAAAATGTAGAAAGGGTATGTTAGACTAAGTTTCTACAGAAAGTTTCTGTTTCACATGCATTTACCCCCTGGATTTAAAACAAACAAACAAAACTATTTTCATTAAGAAGCTAATACTCTGGAAAAGTGAAACCTACCTGAATTGTAGAAGTACAATAATAATTTGGCAAATCAACTAGTTCTACTGAAAGAATTTTAAGCAGTTATAGGACAGCCTTTCATACTACCTCTGTGTGGATACAGAGATTTTAGTTATGTAGAGTTAAGTAGCTATGGGTTGAAAGGTTATCTGTTGTTCTCCTTGAAATAATGGTCATTAATGAAACCCTATGAAAATCTGCACAGTCTTTAAAAATCTGACGTTTTCGTGCCATAAATCGTAAGTGATCATGTTTGAAAAAGGCATGTTGAAAAGTAGAATCTACCTTTGAAAATGTGGTCTCTAAAATGAGTTATTAATCAAGGGTGTCAGTTGTGACAGAATACATCATTGTTCTCCTACCTGCCACATGTTGCAAGCAAACTGAGCTCAAATCCTGTGATGAGGTCCCTGGATTTTCTGAATTGATGGTACATAGACTATATTGTGTAGCACTGTAGATTGGAAAAAGTGATGATTTTTCCCCAAATACATTACTTTGTTAAATATTTTACTCATTTTAATAACTGCATTCTAGCACTTTATAAAACGTATTTTATGAAGTGTATCCCTATCAACAATATGTTCTTTTCTAGCAATTAATGGAATTACCTACAATTTGCAAGGCTTAACGATGTATGAAGGTGATCTGGTCCGATGGCATTTGCTGAATATGGGAGGGCCAAAAGACATTCATGTTGTTCATTTCCATGGACAGACCTTTGTTGAACAAGGAGAGCCAAAGTATCAGCTTGGTACATACACACTCCTTCCAGGTAAGTATCAGAATAAATTCTAAGGGGTGATTGGTATAATCATGGCAGACGGTAACAATGTAAGGAAGAACAGAAGTTTGTTTTGGGCACAGGGAGAAAAAGTTTGAGGGTGCTAACGGTTCAGATGGTCACAAACTCATCACTTTGCACCTCCCTTAAGTTGCAAATGTGCACTTACTTTAAGAGGTGGGAAACCAAGTTACCGTTGTCCTCTAAAACTGGAGGTATGAGTAAAGTTACAGACAAAACATATGATATGGGCAAATATCTTCCCCTCAGATGGGCAGAGATATATCTGGAAGATGAATAGTAGTATGATCTATAGTGTAGTTGACACAGTGACGATAGTTGCTGCTTTCTCTGCTATGTTTAGCAGAGAAACTTTAACTAACATCAACCTAATACTAATGCTAACACTTCTGATATGTTTCTTTCTTCCATTTTTTTCAAGGCTCATTTCAAACAATTGAAATGAAACCACAGAGACCTGGCTGGTGGCTTTTAGACACTGAAGTGGGGGAGTATCAGCAAGCGGGAATGCAGGCATCCTATTTGGTCCTAGAGAAAGGTACTGACCTACGGTATTTTTTGTCTGGAGGAGCCAGGTTATAAAGTGATGTCTACCCTCTCAGGATCACTAAAAATAAATCTAGGAGATGTTTTCAATTAGGAAGAAAAAATATCCAGCCTTAAGCATAATACTTTGAATTTGTTGTGGTGTTTTGCTTTTTGCTTTTTTGTGTTTTGTTTGTTTGTTTGTTTGTTTTCCTTACAGTGACCAGTACATTAATCTATTGAACGAAATTTCAGAGATTTATTTTGGTCTTCTCTGGGTGGTGATGTTGCAGTATTATTAAGAATTGTTCTGAGTGCTGTTTTAGAATGTTCCACCAAGATGTACATTGGGATAGACAATTTTTTAAAGACAAACTTCTTGTACTCTCTCTAGAATGCAGGATTCCAATGGGTCTGGCAAGTGGAGTTATACTTGATTCACAAATCAACGCTTCGCATCATATAGGTGAGTTAATAGTTCAAAAAGTTCGGGCATGCTAATGAACCCAGCAAAGTATTGCAGTTCCATTTTTTTTTTGTATCTCAAGATACATCATTAAAGATCAGTTCATTACTGAATCAACAGTCAGATTAAAAAGCTCCTCATTTCTGCAGGCAGAGACTGTGACCTGTACTAGGTAGGCCTCATCGCTGTATTCCAACACCGTTACCTGTCTCCTGTCAGCATTAAAATCCTGAGAGTCAGGGAGTCCTCTGTCATGGGCCTGCTGGATGACGTGGAACAAATCTAGCTTCATCTCTTTGTCCTCTGGGTTCTCTGCTCGAGAATCAACACCGAATGTTCAAAAAATTTCTGAGATTTGCCTGTGATATGAGCTGTGAAAGTGCAAAATGTATCTGTTAGGAAAAATTTGAGAAAATAGCATCTAGAGCAACAACAATGTGTATGATTTACCAAGTTTATTCCTGGTATAGATTTGGTATCAGTTGATGAGATATATTGATAGAATTCTATATAGACAGTGGCAAATGAAGATATACAGGTTATAAACACAAGCAGAAACACACCATTTCTACTTAAGTAACAAATATATGACTTATTTGGAAGAATTGATTTTGCTGTGGATGTAACTGCATTTTTCCATATTCTCCCCCTCCTGTCCCGTCCCCCCCAGTGTTATGAAGGCTTGAAAGCTGGTTCATACATATTCAACATCAGTTGTTAACTTAGAAACCTCCTTATGTACAGGGGAATTCTGCCTGTTTTGTCTGAGCCTGCTTGCAGCCAAAACTTGTTTAGCCAACTCTAGACCCTGATCCCAAATCAGTAGAGTATATTACATAAAATGCTGTTATTTTTTAAAGTCTTTTTCTAACTATAAAGCTTTGTAGGGTAATAATTGACTTGCAGATGCTGGCTATGTCCAAATTCTCCCCACCACCACCCCGACAGATCTGAAAAGAACTGAAGCACTTAAATTAAACATCTCCTTAAATTCTTGCTTTATTCATGTTTTCTCTGTAGAGTATTGGGAACCAAAGCTAGCCCGATTAAACAATTCTGGAACATACAATGCTTGGAGCACAGTAATGAAAGATGATCTCCCTTGGATCCAGGTATAAAGCAACACGTGCTTGGCCATCACCGAGTCTGGGCATGGCCATAAAATCCTGTGTTGTGGTGGTGTTGTAACTTTTGTCAGGTCAAGCTGCTCTTGTTCTTGAAGGGAAGACTGCTGGGGAAAGCTGAGAAGATGCAGCAAGTTTGATTGGTGATACCATAAATTGCCCATCTCCATGGTGTAACCCAGTCTGTACTGTTATTGAGGCTCAGTTCCTGGACAGTTACCCTTACAATTTAGACTAGCCATTTTGTAGACAAATTAAGTAATTCTTTCCACTACCATTTTTGTACTGTCTACCTAACAGTACATATTTATTTTTATGTAGGTTTTTTGGGGGATCGTTTAAAGTGTAATACTCTATAGTATTGCTTCAGATAGTTTTGGAGGTTTTTTGTTTTTACTGGATGCTTCTATGACCAGTTTGACACATCACAAAGTTGTGTTGCTTCTATCTTTCTTCTATTCCAATCACTTTTGCACCAGATAGCCAGTTTAAACCCAAATCTACAGAACATAGCTAATTTCTTAAAAAACAGATGAAAATGTGCAGTTAGGAGAAGAGACACTCAAACTAGTGTTGCAGCATAAGTTCCACAGGTAGCTGTTATTTTTGGCTTGCTAATGTTTGACATACTACCAAGTTAGTGGAGGTGAAGTAGGGGAACTGTAAAGAATGTTGGGAGGAGAAATAATTTGGTAAGGGAAGTGGTAGTGAGAAGCTGAGGTTATTGCAGGAAAGCATGCAGAGATGTGGGGTGGAGGACATATGCCAGAGAATGAGTTCCACTGCTGACAGGAACGTCTTGCTAATTTTTTCTTGTGTGCTGAGCACTTGAATCTGATATCAGAAGGGATGGTTGCTTTCTAGCACTTCAGAATGTCATATTCCTTTTCTCAGCCTGAATATCCAATACTAGAGGTGGCTTATGAAAATATGAACCTTGATTTTCTCTATACTATTTCTGTCTATCTGTAAAATGGAGATAGCAATTCTGCCTAGCACAGATGCAGATATTCTGAGGAGTCTTTGTAGTGCTGTGGCAAACGCTGTAAAATGGACTCTGAAACTAAATGCACACAGAAATTGACATATGAAATTAGAGAAATCATTTGTTTGGACTCTGCCATCTGTTTGTATTTCTCTTGAGAGTATTAGTGTTGTGGGTATCAAAATGCAGGGCTCAAAGCAATTGTGTAGATGCCAAAGAATGACACTTACTTCACTACGCAGCATTGACTTTATAAACACTCATTTTTCCTAGGTGGACTTTCAAAGACAAGTTTTGTTAACGGGGATACAGATGCAGGGTGCCAAGCAATTTTTAAAGTCCTTGTACGTCCAGAAGTTCTTTATTGCATACAGCAAAGACAAACGGAAGTGGAACACCTTCAAAGGAGACAGCTTTCAAGCACAAAAGGTCTGTACGTGCTACAGGGGTTGCAACAACCTAGGTAACCTCATTAGATGATGCAGTGAGATGATAACTTTATTTTGGTGGTCTTCAGAGACTTTAATAATGTAGTGCTTGAATCAAATTATCAAATAATCACATTCAGACCAGAAGACAAATTACAAGTTGAGGAACCTACGAGGCTGGAGTTTAGATTGGCCTTGTAACCTTGACTATAGAGTCTGGCTTTCTCACAAATATTTCTCCCTGATTTTATTTCTGAAGCTCACATTGGCTTTTTGAAGCAAGCAGGAAGATGAACTAAAAATTAGGCCTACCAGATTCTGTTTTCTTTCTCTTCCTTCCAGCTGTCACAACAGTTGAATTTTAAACTGTCTGAAACGCCTGTGGGAGGCCCGTGTAATAAGAATGGTCATACCCTGCAAGAGGCTTGTTTTATGCCTAACCCTACCAAATACAGCTCCATTCCATTTGCTCTGAGGTTTCTGTAGTGGAACTCCCAAATCAATAACCTATTCTTTTACCTCTCCTTTTGCCTCTACTAATGTGTTCCTACAGTTCTATATAGTGCGTAGCAATGGGTTGTTTAGCTGAACTGAGGCCTACAGGTGCTTCCAAATGTGCTAAGGTGGAACTATGAGATACTTCAAGTTGCCCTGCAGCACAGGATGCTCTGTCACAGTGGAAGATGCTAGTGGCATAAAAGACTACTTTCATAACAGCGGGGGCTTTCAGTTTGTGTTTGCGTTATATTAACTCCATGTGGATTTTTTTAATAGATTTTTGAAGGTAATTCTGATGCCTATGGTATAAAAGAGAACATCATCGATCCCCCTATTATTGCTAAGTATATCAGAGTCTACCCAACGCAGGCCTATAACAGGCCTACTCTTCGCATGGAGCTCCTTGGCTGTGAAGTAGATGGTAAGAACAGATCATGTGCTGGTGCTTCCTTTCTGGCTAATTTTTGCACTAATATGTTAAATTAAGCTAAAATTGCGGGTGTTCTCAATTCCAACATTGTTGCTTAAGCTATGGCTACTTGAATGAACAGAAATAAAAAGCACTTCTCTTAACAGGTTGCTCTTTGCCACTTGGAATGGAAAACGGAGCGATCAAGAATACCCAGATAACAGCCTCATCTGTTAAGACATCCTGGTTTAACACATGGGAGCCTTTCCTTGCTCGTCTCAATCAGAAAGGAAAGATAAATGCCTGGCGAGCCAAGGTAACAAGCGAAAAGAGGTACAAGGGCAAGACAGCTACTGTTAATGAATTTGTGCTGCCTATGTGCTCGTGGGTTTCCTGCACACCATATTCACTGCCAAATGGACTTCACAGCTTTTACTCACAGCTTACTTCACAGCTCTTTAGCTGTCCTTTGAGAAGCCCATTTAACTCTCTTTCACTAGAAAACTTGTTAAGCTTTTGGCAACAGCACTGAAATCATATTTTGGAGAGATCATTGATGTCCTTTGGGCCAGAGCCTGCAGCACTTCCCTGCAGAGAAGTAGCTCTTTTAATTTCAAGAGTTGGATACAAATTGAATATTTGGCTCCAAGGAGTTAAAGAAACCCTTCCTGGATTGGTTGATAGGCAGAGCAGCATAATGGATCTGGGGCTGCAGATTCTGTGGTTCATTCTGCCACTGTTCTGCTGAATGACTTTCAGCAAGGCATGTGAGCTTCTGTCTGCAAAATGGAGCTGCGTTTCTTTACAAAGGACCTGGAGACTTGCTGGAAGCAACTGTTTTCTAAAAGTGTTTGGTATTAGTATTATGTACAAGACACTCTGAATTTTGCTGGAAGCTACTGTTTTTGTATAAGCATTTGGTATTTTTATGATATATTGCATTTTAATGCTGGAGAGAGACGGTCTGCTCCACCATGCTCTTCTCCATGGGCTGCAGGGGAATCAGTTCTGGTGCCTAGAGCACCTCCTCCCTTTGTGTCTGCAGGGTTGTTTCATATTTTTATACTCCTTTCTGACAGCTCCTGTACGTTTGTATCCTTTCTTAAAATATGTTATCACAGAGGCATAACCAGCATTGGTCATCTGCGGGTCCATCTGGAACTGGCTCTGTCTGATGTGGGGCAGCTCCTGGTCTCTTCTCACAGAAGCCACCCCTGCAGTTCCCCCCTACCAAAACCTTGCCACATAAACCTAACAGTTATTTTTCATTATGCGGTGAAAATAATGTCAAAAGACTCCAAATACACCATCTGCAGTGAATAAGTTAGTCGTATGGGTCACCAAGAATGCTTCTGACTCTAGCCTCAGATAGTCTTAACTATCTTTAAACGGGAATTTTCAATTAAGCAAATAAAGACATAGACATGGTTGCTAATAGATAACCCTTTTTATCAATTGTAGTCAAACAACAACCAGCAGTGGCTGCAAATTGATCTACTCTCAATTAAGAAGATAACTGCTATTGCTACCCAGGGGGTCAAGTCCGGATCATCTGAAAACTTTGTGAAAACCTATGTTATTCTCTACAGCAACGAAGGCTCAGAGTGGAAATCGTATACGGATGGTTCAAGCTCAGTGGCAAAGGTATCATTCTCTGCTCAGACAATTCTGTCATCGCTTGGTTTTAGATCGTCAGCACCATCGGGGCCCAAAAGCAGAATACCCAGCCAAAAAGATATTCTCACAGGACACTCAAGTGTTTGGGAGCTGGGGTTACTACAGATAACTTCATAACAGCCATCTGATTTTTCACAGTAATTTACAGTAATAAAATGAAAGAACACCAAGTCCATAGAGAAAGCAGTCAACAGTGTGATAAAAGGAACTGATGCTATGAGTAAAGGAGGGCATTCAATCTGAATGCACAAGGGCTTTTAATTTGAATGAACAAGGGATTTTCCAGGGCCTCTTTCCAGCTTTCTAATTTTTGCCTTTATTTTGAGATTGAAATTAGTGAGCAGTTATGTTGTAACAGAGCTGGAAGGCTCTAGATACACACAGAGCAGACAGGGTACTTTATATTGTTACCTGTATCACTTTACACCAACCTGACCCACAAGGGCTGTTAGTGGAGGTAAAATAACAGAAGTTTGGTTTTGTTGTTCATCCCAATTAGAGTGGTAGCTTTTGTGATGTGGATGGAAACAGAGGCTGTTTAATTTGTCCAGATATTGATATTGTTGACCTAAATAACTTCAACCCAGCATTTTAGGAAGAGACTGTATCTTAAATAAAAGCAGAAGTTAACCAGTACATCCTGTCCTGGATGGCTAACACAACAGCTAAGAACCATTTAAAAAGAAAAAGCAGCTTATTTTTAATGTGCTGCCTTTTTACTAATAGTGTGTTTTGTATTTGCAGGTTTTCTCAGGTAATGAAAACAGCGATGGACATGTCAAGCATTTCTTTAACCCACCCATCCTGTCCAGGTTTATCCGCATTGTTCCAAAGACATGGTATCATGGAATTGCTCTCCGGGTAGAACTCTTTGGGTGTGATTTTGATGGAGGTCTGGCTGCGCAAAGGACTGAAATATCTGGGAGCTCTTAACCCATCTGCAGTCATCAAGCAGGGCAACTTTTTTAAAAAAAAATCCTTAAAGCAATCATACTTAGTAGTTTGGATGTGTGCTTCATCAAAGGACCTACTGTTTTGTCAACAAGAATTGAGGGAGTTCTTTGGCAGATGGTTCATTCCTATACATACACACTTCAAAAAACAGCTTCTTTTCTCTGTTTTATATATCTCTTCTTCATCCTAAGCAGCACAATCTTGCTTTTTACTTAAAATTAAGTTCTGAATCCCTGGGAACAGAGACTAGCCTTAGTCTTGAGCCCTGATTGCCTCCATTTTGTAATGTTTCTGCAGTGTAGAGGAATAATAGACAGCCACAGGCAGATGTTCTCTGTACATAGTGCTTGAGATGGAAAACAAATGCAGATATGGAGCTGTCGTGCTGCATTCCAGCAATGCCTAGGTAAGAAGTGATAGTACGGGTAGTCTCACCTCCATGTGTCTTTTATCTACAGTATGACAAAGGTAGAATGCATCCCAGTATCGAGGCATATGCAGTATCCCTTCTTTGAAAATGTGGGTTCACATTATTGATTTGGTTCTTACATACCAAGCACACTGAAAAAGCTATTGGTTTCACATAGTTCATCTTCAGTGTCCTGGCAAGGGGAGGAAAAATCAGCCATATCTTTCTTTCCCAGAAACGAGAAGGGAAGTGATTTACCCCAAGTCATGGAATGGCAATGGTAGAACCAAAGTGAAAATCCAGAACTCCTTATTTTCAGTCTCATACAAACTTCTAGACTAGGAGGAGCTCCCTAAATAGGTAGCATTAAGAACTTTAGCTGTTGAGAATACAACCTGGTGGTAGCGGAGGAGGAGCAGATGAAACTGGATAATAAACACCTGCATCTTATTTAGCACTGACAGTGCTTTCACTAGAGGAGCTACTCTTGTGTGTAGACTGTACACGGCTTTTTCCCAGGATGAGTACATTTAGTGAAAATATGAATGCAGTCCATGAATTCATTCCAGCAGTTTTAGCTAGGCTTCCACTACTTTCACTAGTGTCATTTGATTCTATCCTGTAAATTAACTGCAAAACTCCCAATTTATCACATGGTTTCCTTGAGAAGGGTGGAATTTTTTAAGTAGTTTGTCTTTGATCCTCATATGGTATTATTCAAGTTATTTCAGTAGTTTTTCAAATCTTGTATCTTATAGACCATTAAAAATAAAGATACAGAAAAGGAGTGTAAAGAAGTATACAACTAAATTTTTTTTTTTTTTTACTCTTTCAAGAACTTGTCATTTTTCACTGGAAAATAAAGATAATACTGCAGCATGAAAACCATCACCATTTTAATTTGTATATTTGCCTTGACAGTCATACCTCTTTGGCAATAATTAGTGGAAATTTGCATCGCAAAAGTAAAATTTTCTGCTCAGTGGTAAATTTCAGTGCTGATTAGAACTAACTTCAAATTGTGAAACTGTATGGAAAATTGTTTTATCTTAGAAAACATTAAGAAACTGATTTTTTAATGGTGCTTAATTTTTTTTTTTTTGATACAATGATGAAACTGCAATAAAAGCCACCTTCACTTTTTTTTTTTAAGTAATTTAAACTGTGGAGAAAGGTTTCACCTGAGAATACAAATAATGAATGCTAGCTAACTTTGGTAGAATTAGAATTTTGTGTGATGAGTGCTTAACAAATGTATATTTAAGAAGGCCATGTTCTTAAACTAATTACTTATTTATAACCTTTACTCTATATGTAAAGTTAGACAAGTGCAGGAGCAGGACTAAATACATCTGCATCAGTGTTCCAAGTTGGAGGCTCTGCTTCTGCTTGCTAATGGATGGGGTGTTGGTCAGTTTGGGGTCAGCTGTCCTGGTTGTGTCCCCTCTCCACCTCTTGTGTACCCCCAGCCTATTTGGTGCAGGGACAGACTGGGGAAAAAGACCTTGGCAGTGTGCAAACACTGTTCAGCAACAGCTAAAGCACTGGCATGTTGTCAGCATTGTTTTAGTCACAAATCCAAAACACAGTACCATATGGGCGGCTCTGAAGAAAATTAACTGCATCCCTGCCAGGCCTAGTACAATCTCTACTCCTTACTCCATAACATTTAGGTCATGCTCAGGTCCTACACTACAATACATCAAGATCCTCATTAACTACTCCCTCCCTTCTCATCCTTTGATACCTATGCAGATGTTGTTCCCTTAGCCTATGGCCCACCCCTGTAAAATGTCCATTATACAAATAGCCCATGACACAAGTTCCATCGGCTAAAGTAGTTGCTCAGGATGTCAGAGGTGGTGTGTTGTGTTGAGTTACTTACTACACACCAAACCTAGGTCAGGTCACTGCTGCACTTGCTTGGCTTTTTGTGAGGCTCATGCTCTGTTGGTTCAGGTGGTTCTCATTGCGGTACTTCTATAACATGCAACTCAAGGCATGGGTTACAACAGTGTGTATCTGTTTCAATGTGGACTTACTCAATGGTCACAGTCCCTTTGACTCCAGTTCATGCTGGAGTTCCAGTATGTCCAGTGTGGCAGCATTGCCCAGACCGCATGCCAGCCCAAGCACGTGGCCATCGCTGTTATCACAATATTCCTGGGCACAGCGCAGTGAGATGATAAGGGTTAAAACAGTAAAAAGTCAAAACTAGTCACTAACAAGCACTAGACTGATATACAGTAAGGCCCAGGACCCTGCTAATTAACAGCTAAACAGGTCTAACAGCTATCAATTCCAACTGGCACACTGATCAGATCTGTCATTATCTTGAACCCCTTTTGCCACACGTTGGGCAAGGACCATGGCGGATTGACCCCAGCCAGCAGCAGAGCTCCAACCCAGCTGCTCACACACTGCCCCTGGCAGGATGGGAGAGAACTGAAAGGGCAAAAATAAGCTGTGGATCGAGATCAGGACAGTGTAATTAGCAGAGCTGTGTGTGCAAGCAAAGTCAGGAACTGATTGACTGCTTTGCCATTGGCAGGCAGATGTCCACCCACTTCCTGGAAACTGGGCTCTCAGCATGCATAGCAGTTACTTGGGAAGACAAATGCCATGACTGCAACTGTGCCACCCTTCCTCCCCCTTTCCCTCAGCTTTTATTGCTGAGCACGATGTCGTACAGCACGGAATATCTCTTTGATTAGTGTGCATCAGCTGTCGTGGCCGTGTCCTCTCCCAGCCTCCTACCTCTTACTGCACAGGCTACTTGCTTCGGGGGCAAAGTGGAAAAAGGAAAGGCCTTGACACTGCGCAAACATTGTTCAGCAATAGCTAAACCATTGGTGCCTTGTCAATACCGTTCTAGTCACAAATTGAAAACACAGCACCCTGTGGGCTACTCTGAAGAAAATTGACTCCATGCCAGCAAGACCAAGTACGCAAAGTATTTCCATATGCAAGTGGAGGGGTCAAATTCTTGGTCTAGTTTACAGCAAGATGTGAAAACATATCTGTACTGGATCTGCCAAACTGAAGGTAAGCTGTGTTCAGTGAGCCCTTAGGTGACTGGAAAAGAAAGAATTTTTATCACATCTATGAAGCAGCCAGCTTAGATTGAATCTGCAAAGGCTTTTGGAAATAGGTAGTAAAAATGATCAGGTTTGTACCACCTTTTACACACCACAGGATGAAATCTTGTGTATGTTGAAATTAATTGTAAGATACATAAGGAGAACAAAAACTCCTGCAGTTCTCTCAAACTGAAAAACAGAGATGCATATCACAGCATGAAACATTAACAAACACAAGCTCTTCTGGGCTAAGGGAGAATAGTGACAGAGTTCAGAGTATTCACATCTTGCCAATACTTTCTTCACACACGAGTCTAAGTGGGTGCCTTTATGCTGGCCTTTTGATCCAAAGCCCCAGCGTTAACTGTTTGTAGCCTCAAATGGCGTAGTAATTGAGTTGCTGCCCTATATGATGCTTGTTCCAGCTTCCAGGAGCCACAGGGTGCCAAAGCAGAGCATCTCCAGACGATAGTAAGGGATGGGTGCGTATGAATCCCCATGCTTTTCTCACTAGGTGCCACTAAGCGTTTCCTTTTGCTTTCCAGAGGTGACGGTGGCTGGACTACAGGCAGAAGCTGTGAAACTGGTTGTGTCTGCATGTTGGTGGGAAGTGAGGAGGAAGTGCATGTAACCACAGTTGAGTAGCTGCTGACAGCAGCACCACAGTAGCTCTTTCTCCAGACCCAGACGCATGAGCCCAGTACTCAGACAGGTTTGTTCAGGCTGCGCTGTAAAGTGTAGCTGTAAAGGCATAGCAAAGCACGATGGAGATACAAAGCTGCATATTACACGTGGATTAGAGTCGATGCAGATCACGTGGCTGTGTTCATCTACCCAGAAACCTCCTGAGATGTGCAAAGGTGAATCTGGGCTTCAAGGTACTTCACATGTTAGAGACATCACTGAGCATGTGTGGCAAAAGTAAGGCATGCCCATATGAAGTGCCAGGAGAACTCTACAGAAAAAGCATCAAGTGGGAATCTGGCCAGGACTTCAGGCAAACATCCAGCCTTTTGAGCACCCTCCAGTGCACCCTGATATGGCTATGAACACTGGTGTGTTTAGAACTGTGCTAAGGGTCGAAAAAAGGGATTGCAACTTGATAAGCAGCGATGTGCAGCAGCTATCTCCTATGACAGGAAAAGACCTTTTGGAGACGTACCCGAAGGAAGAAGGTAAAAGCAGTGCCCATGCACACAGATGCGCTTGGGAAGACTGTTTATTAACATGTTACTTTATAGCACCACAGAAATGAGATGCAGCAGTGTCCTGGGGTGACCAATTACTGCTTGGTATTAGTGAGTCAGGCGTTCCACTTAATGAGCATTGAGTGTTCCACTTCTTGTTCTCACTCCTTTACTTTGTTATGTTTATTCATGCTAGTTGTATAGCATCCACCCAGTTCGTCCACCCACACTTTCCTATCATTACTGTGCCCTGTTCTGCCCTTGTTTGTTACACCCAGTACTTCAATCACGCTCTAATTACAATAACCTCCTCTGGGTAGAGGCTCCATCGCCTTGGAAGTTTGTATAGCACTCTCCAAAATGGGCCACGGAATCTTCTCAGTGTTCCTGGGAACATCTCTAACACCTCTCCTAGTGGGACAAATACAAACCACTGTGAACTAGGTATGTCCAGAGGCACAAACTAATTCAGTCTGATCCTTGTGCTTTTATATTTTAAAAAAGTACTGGGTTTGTTTCTTCTAACTCTACTTGATCCACTGTTTGCTGTTCTTTATAACAGCCCTCTTTAGGCACTTATCAGGAAAATTTGTACATCAGTGTCCCCATCTGTAGCAGACTTAAGTGACTTTTCCTTTTTTTTTTTTTTTTTCCCAGTAGCTGACTGAAAAACATTTAAAAAATGTTCTGCCCATAATGGAAATGCATAATGCTGTACAACGTGATCCATCTTAGGCTAAGGGTTAATCTGGTAACCCGTGGCAAGTGATTCCACAAAGAAGTCCTTCAGCCATAAATGTCTTATTTCCAGTGGCCACGTGCTTCAGCCTGCACTATGTCAAACACACAGACTGCCACAGTGTGCAGTGGGAAAGGGGAGTTCTCTACCAGAGGCTTTAGATAGCAGCCTGCCTCCTAACGGCTCCTATACGTGGCAGAGGTGGCTGCTGTGTGTCCCAAGGCTTCTGCAGGTCTCCGTAGCTTGGATTCTGTGTTGGCTTCTCTGTGTTCCAGTAAACTGCAGTGCTGCTTTTTTTCCTCCTTGCAGTTTTCAGGGTATGTTTAGCTTACAACTTGTTGAACAGAAGACCCAGCAAGTGTGAAACTAGAGGTGATGAAGACAGCACTGAAGGGGATATATGGAGGAACAATGTGGACAATAAGGCATGAACTACAGGTAAAAAGTGGAGACATTTCAATAATAATAATAATAATAATATGAATTTTCATGGAACTAGAGTATTAAAATGTCTTGGACTCTTGGACTTCCAGATTGTGTTGTAGTAAAGTAGAAGCAGAAAATATTTGGCATTGGTTCATGCTACAGAGAAGAGCTGTTGCATTCCTTTAGTGAGGGACTTTTTCGTACAGTTCAAGAGCAATTGATCAGTTTGTAGCAATACAGTGATGACAATGACCATTGACCCTCACTTTGCCTCTGTAAAATACAAAATTACAAGGTACCCCCAAGAAATTTCCTGCTCTCAAAAGACAGAATGGCTCCAAGAAGGCTGTGGCATAGGAAGAATATCCTAGCAAAATTTGTGCATCCTTATATTTTGAAGAGGGGAAAGAATTCTGAAAGAGGAGGGGATCATAGATATGAGTCAATTCTGTTGTCTTCCTTTTTCTTTAAAAATAATAATAATAATAATGATAATAATGATGATAATGATGATAATGATAATACTACTACTAATAATAAAGAAAATCAGTAATTTACTACTTGAGGTCCTGACATGGGAAAACACTATGTTCTTCCCTCCAATTAAATTATTTTGTTCCATTGTTTTTGATCCCAGGGAAACACATGCCATGTGCTTGGAGGACAGGCCTATTCTCTGAAATTGGGGTGCATATTTACTAAAAATGTTACATCTTAAATATTTAGAGCTAACAAATACTAGGAGCTCAGGGAAAAACAGGAATGAAGGGATCTGAGTAAAGTAATCAATGGCAAAGCTTTTAAATTAGCCCTTCATGACTGTAATTTCTGGAAGTCTCCTGTTGAGAGCCCCCAAATTATCAAAGGATCAGCCAGGGGGATCTAGAAGAGATGGACCTTCAAGGTTGCAACCTTCTGTTCTTATAGGTAGCTACACTCTATAGGCCTTGTTATAAATTAATCAGTTCAGATTTTTTTTTTTCTGTTCATGCTACTGTTGCATTCCATCATACATAATAGTTAATAAAGTCTAATTCCTCAAATTAATTAATCAGCCAAAATCATAAAAGCACAGAAATGAGTTCCTGCCTTTTCTCACAGTTACCTCCATGCTCAGCATGGAAAAAATCTGGCTTACGGCCTGCTTTTAGTGAGTTTCCAAGTTACTTGCACCATCTTCGTGCTTTCACTTACTGGCTTCACAAGAGCGCATAAAGTTTTTAACTTACAGAAGCTTTTCTCCAAACAGCTTGGCAACAATTTAGGAGAACTTTTCTCACGCACACATTTTATAAAACCCTCCACAATAAAATACGGGCCAGAACTGGTTAACAGTGCTCCCCTCTGGTGCATTTCTGTGTGAAACTTAATCAGAGTTTATGATGCAGGTAAGATGTGACCTTAAAACGTTTTTGAGTCTCAGACTGTACTGTGCATTTAGATGAGTTGCTTGGATCTCGTGCCTCATCAAGCATCCCCTAGGGGTGATTCCAGCGTAGATTGAAACAAAATTGATTCTTAGTCCTTAGCACTAAGGAAAGCAGCAACAGTGCCATGCTGAAGGGCTTGGTGTTGTTCTTTTCTTCCAAAGTGCAAACAGCAATTTCAGAGATTGGTCTGAGAATCTGAAGAGTTCTTGGGGCAAGTACAGATGGATTTCAAGCTTCCCTTGTGCAACAGAGGAGCAGGACGAAGAGTGGGAATGTCCCCTAGCCAGCTGAAGATCCTTCTAGTGTACTACAGCCCTGTGTTAAACGAAGGTAAAGCTCCTCGTGAAGAGGTTGTTTGAGGAAACCCTTACACTCTGAATGCAGCTCTGGGTGATGAGGTAGCACAACACAGAAGGTACCACCAAAGGAGCGACTGAGTGAGGGGCATTTGATCTGTATCCATGCAAACCCATCAGAGAAGGCCCTCTGAGGCAGTGGGCACTAGCCCGAAGCCTGCAGCCACCAGGTGCGTTGGGATTCTCAGAAGTTCACATTTCCTCCATTACACTTGCTTGGGCTTCTTTGTAGGCCAGTTGAAGATAAGAGCCAGATTACTGCTACCCAGCTGGCATTCATTTTAATGTGAATTGAATTAATGTATCCAAGATCAGACACAAGTTTTAAATGGATTCCTTATGGCTTTGCTTTCTATTAAAATTTTGAGTGATTGCTCAAACCGGTCACATTTACCAATAAGAGGGTGTTTTTCTCTGGAAAATGGTTTCATCCTGCGTGGAAGGTAGTCATTTTCAAACCACTCTTTATATTATCTGATTAGGAAGCTAGAAATGAACAAACACATAGCTTTGGAACAAACCAAATTATTTTCTAGCACTAACATAAAGTTTGGAATTAAAAAAAAAAATACAGTTAAAAGGTAGGAGTTTCCCCTCTATTCCTTTTTTCTTTATTTTTAAACTTTCTATTACTCTCTTTTCTACTGAACAAGGTGTGTGCTTGTTGAGAGAGGTAGGGAGCAGGTAAGATTAAGGGGAGAAAGTGTGAGAAATCCTACCTTTCATAGCTAATGCTTTCCATCTTGGGGAAAAAAAAAAAAAAAAAAAAAAAAAGTTTTGAATTTTTTTGTCTATTAGCCAAATGCCTTTGACTACTTTTCCTAGTAGAGTGGGGGGGAGTGGTGAGACACAATAGAGAGGAAGATTGGGGAAGGAAGGAAGTAAAACTCCTGGAAATAAAATTTTGGCTTGTTTCCAAAGGATGAAAGTGTTCTGTGAAAACAAAATAAGGCGGGTTTCTTTTGTTCTCTGAAGAGAACAAAACACCGTTCTTGGGAGAACCAGTGTGCTTCAATCAAAAATTTGCTGGTTCTTTTTCTTGCACAGCTTTTGGAGGACAAATCTAGGTTCCCTGTCTACTGTCCATATTGCTCTGAGTAAACGTGTTGAGCTGCAGTGGAACTACTCTAGGGATTGCTATTTTGGAAAGGACAAGAGGCTGCCCATCAGATCCTGTGAGCAGCCTGGAAGCTGCTGCCCCTAGGCAGGACGTGCCATGGGAACTCCGAGGTTTTACTCCTTGTCCCTGCTCGGCACGAAACGATGACCTATGTCAGTAAGCAGGTGCCCAACACCTCATTCTAGGAGGCCACAGGCTTTACTTCCCTGCTGCTCAGCCACATGCGAGCAGTACAGAGGGGATGCTAAGAGATAAGTGAGAGGCAATCATACATTTCTGTTCTCTTTCCCACAGCAACTCGTTTATCAGTCATTATTTTGTCTCATTTCATCCTAAGCATGCTATTTTACGAGATAAGCAGTTCCTTGCAAATGACTGGGGTGGAGACCAGTATTAGCAAGACCTGATTTGTTCTATTTAGAGTTCTGCTTCAAACTAAAGTAGAGTGAAGTGGCAATTGTCATCTTTTCTTTCTTCCTTTTATTTCTAACAAATCTGCAAACAAAAGAGGGCATGAAACTGCTGAGAGGCAATGGCCTGAGGGCAAACGAAAGGAAATTTTGCAGGACCCAGACAAACCACTGATGCTAGATGATACAGGACCAAAATGTTTAAAATGGTTAGCTGAGTTTTACACAGCTGAGTAATCTCATTAACCCAGAACCTTTTGCAGCTACATGCGTTCAGCTATAATGATGGAGATAGGAATAAAATCCTGCAATTAAAGGAGTATGTTCTGGGTTCGAGAAGAACCTGTTCTTGCTTGCCCACCTGTGTCTAGTCAGATGTCTTCTAAGGGCTTTCATTTGCATCCTCACGCGCTGTCCCCATCTAGGAGGCAGGATGTGCAATTGTAGAAGTAGGAGGCCTGACTGCTTATATGAACTTTCTAAGGCATCAGCCAGTTTGGAGAAAAAACTGTTGGTACAGAGTAGGAAGCCATAGCAGTGGTAGCAACATGGTGGAGATCAAAGGGAGGCAGCACAGAGCTGAAGGATTTGGCTAGCAGGGGGTAGTAAGGGGTAACATGGGGTAGAGTGAGTAGCAGGACAGCCAATAGATTGGAGGAGGACTATAGGCCTGGGTGAAGCTTTAGTGACGTGCGGAAAACGGACTCCACAATCAATAAGATTGTAAAGTAGGTATGTTCATTCAGCACTGGGCAGCACGGGGGGTAGTCCCACCAAAGTCATGCACGCCTCAGTGTGGCAACTTGCCTTGCTTATATGCAGTAAAGAGTTACATGTGCAAGAAGTTTCCCAATGTGCCTACACATGTGCATAACCTATCCCTGCTTCATATTAAAATTAGCTCCAAGAAGTCATTTACAAGAAGTCATTGCCTCCCATCTGCGCTTGCGCAGCGTCTCCTGGTGGTGGTCGCCGGCGGACGTGGGGACAAAGGCTAATAACTCCAACACCACTAGTTGACCCCCTGCCTTCGTGCAGCCTCAGCTGCTTCTTGGCTCTTGTCTAAACCACAGGGGCGGTCTCAGCCGGTTCTTGAGACAGGTTTCCCATTTTTGTCAGGAACCATCCTTTGTGAGGGTCCCCGATACTCCTTGTTTTGGTTAATTTGCACAGTAGTAAGCAAAGACATTAAGCAACATCTGGTTTTAATACAATAATCAAGGTATTCATTAGTCAGCACCCTGTCTGCTACGATTCCTCTCTCACAGCAACTGGAGGAGCCTGGGCCAGGCAAGGAAGGACCGGCACAGCAGGTAAAGGCTCCTCGCAGAGATGTTTTCCAGGAAAAACTCGTGCCTGCCCTCGGGGGAAGGGCGAGACGGGGAAGATTGGAGTACAACAACCAACGTGACAGCGACCTCCGGTCCCTTTCCCACGGCGCTCCCCTCCACCCAGCTCCCTCCAGCGGCACAGCCCCGGCCCCACCCGGCACACACGTGCTTTTCACCCGCCACGGCTCCGCCCCGCCCTCCTCTCCCCATTGGCTGGCTTTCCTGGGGGGAGGCGGCCGCGCCCAATCAGAGGCCGGCTCGCGGGCACGCCCCCCTCTCGGTGGCGAATGGGCTTGAAGAGCAGCGGCGCGGGGGCGCACCCCAGGGTGGCGGCGGCGGCGGCGGGAGGTGACCGCGGAGGGCGAGGGGACGCGGGGACAGGGGGCGGCCACGCGGCGCTCCCTGCCCGGCTCCTGTCCCGGCCTGGCGGGGCCGCGGGGAGCCCGGCCTGGCGCCCCCGGGTGCTGCTGGGCGCTGCCCACGGCGCTGCTGTGCGCCTACGGCTTCTTCTGCAGCGTGCGGCCCTCCGAGCCCTTCCTCACCCGGTACCTGCTGGGGATGAACCTCTCCGAGACCCAGGTACCGGGTGGCCGCGGCTCGGGTTTGATCGCGGCACGGTGGCGATTCGCCTTGCCGCTGTCTCTTCTTTCCCCCCCCCGCAGGTGTTCAACGAGATCTACCCGGTGTGGACGTACTCCTACCTGGCGCTGCTGTTCCCCGTGTTCCTGGCCACCGACTACCTGCGCTACAAGCCCGTGGTGCTGCTGCAGGGCCTGAGCCTCATCGTCACCTGGTTCATGCTGCTCTACGCCCGGGGGCTGCGGGCCATCCAGTTCCTCGAGTTCTTCTACGGGATGGGGACCGCCACCGACATCGCCTACTACTCCTACCTCTACAGCATTGTCGACATCGACCTGTACCAGAAGGTCACCAGCTACTGCCGCAGCGCCACCCTGGTGGGCTACACGGTGGGCTCGGTGTCCGGGCAGGTTCTCGTGTCTGTGGCAGGGTGGTCCCTCTTCAGCCTCAACGTCATCTCCTTAACCTCCATATCCGTTGCCTTCGGCACGGCCTGGTTCCTGCCGATGCCGCGGAAAAGCCTTTTCTTTCACCACGTCTCCAGTCAGCCGTTCAGCAGGGAGATGAAGGTCATGGACTGTAAAAACGGATCAGCTGTCCAAGATCAGCCCAGCGTGCAGAGGACGCCTGGCTGGGAGGATGAGACTAAAGTTCCCTTAAACATGGAGGGGAGCTCAGCAGAGAAACAGGTGAGTTGTACCCTGGGTGTACTTCAAAAGAGGATGCAATACTCATGTGGTTGTTGTACATGCATATGTGTATGAGTGTGCACACAGCAGTAGAGGTGGAATATCCAACAGCAAAAATCATCCCTTTACTTATCTAACTCCCTTATTTATGGTACAGGAAAGTCTCCTCATTATTTCCTTTCTCTGCTAGAGCATGGTAGGCTGCTCCTTGGTTTTGCTGAAGTCATTCTGTGTGCCTCACAAGGCTTTGGTTAAAACTCTCTGGGTATCAAATTGATGTTCAACCATAAAATGCCAGAAGTATCTTAGGGCGCTAAAAATGTAGTGCTTGTCTAAATTCTGGGTGTGTCTGTGACTTGCAGGGAAAAAAGCAATTCTTCCAGCATCCACATCTTGAAAACATTTATTCCTTCAACTGTTGTGTAAGCTGTGTAGTAAGAAGATGTGTAGCAATTGGATTTTACCTTGCAGTGCTGGAAGGACACTAGTCTGCGAAGGAAACAGCAGCGGTTCTGGGGAGTGCTAACAACCGGCGTTGGTTACCTACAGGGGGACAGGGTGTGGGTAAATTGCAGGAGATACTTTTGGTAATAAGTTCAGCGCATCCCACGAACACACCACAGGTTATGCCAAGTGCTCTGGGCTACATAACCTCTAGCAAAAGTCCCGGGAGGGCTGCTGTCCTGGGGCCGTTTGTTACAGACAACCGCTTGCATGTGGAGCAGCGTGCTGCAGGTGCCGGCACCTTGTGTGGGGCCAGGTGCACTGCCCCTGGATTGAGAGGAATGAGGAGCTGGGGGAATTTTTTTTCTTAAGGCGTGTGAAGAGAGCATCTGTGCTGCTGCTGGGTGTGTCAGAGCTGGGGTTTGCTCACTGACAAGGGGGAGCAGAGAGGGGCTCTGCTTTGGCCGGGTGGAGGGGGCAGTGTCCCGGGCTGCTTTCAGCTTCCTTCAGCTGCCACTGGGAATTAAAGGCATTAACATTCCAGGGACCTGATCCTGCCCCATCCAGCACAGCCTGCTGAGACTCAATCACTGAGATGGCAAGGTGTTTAAAATATATATATATATATCTGCATAAGG